>NW_027397096.1:6468304-6765703 GCF_003265705.2 Callorhinus ursinus | reverse complement strand
TTTGACAAAGCAGGAAAGAATGTCCAATGGCAAAAAGACAGTCTCTTCAACAAATGGTGTTGGCAAAATTGGACAGCCACATGCAGAAGAATGAAACTGGACCATTTCCTTACACCACACACAAAAATAGACTCCAAATGGTTGAAAGACCTAAACGTGAGACAGGAGTCCATCAAAATCCTAAAGGAGAACACAGGTACCAACCTCTTCGACCTCAGCCGCAGCAACTTCTTCCTAGAAACATCGCCAAAGGCAAGGGAAGCAAGGGCAAAAATGAACTATTGGGATTTCATCAAGATAAAAAGCTTTTGCACAGCAAAAGAAACAGTCCACAAAACCAAAAGACAACCGACAGAATGGGAGAAAATATTTGCAAATGACATATCAGATAAAGGGCTAGTATCCAAAATCTATAAAGAACTTATCAAACTCAACACCCAAAGAACAAATAATCCAGTCAAGAAATGGGCAGAAGACATGAACAGACATTTTTCCAAAGAAGACATCCAAATGGCCAACAGACACATGAAAAAGCGCTCCACATCGCTCATCATCAGGGAAATCCAAATGAAAACCTCAATGAGAATACCACCTCACACCAGTCAGAATGGCTAAAATTAACAAGTCAGGGAACGACAGATGTTGGCGGGGATGCGGAGAAAGGGGAACCCTCCTACACTGTTGGTGGGAATGCAAGCTGGTGCAACCACTCTGGAAAACAGTATGGAGGTTCCTCAAACAGTTGAAAATAGAGTTACCATACGATCCAGCAATTACACTACTGGGTATTTACCCCAAAGATACAAATGTAGGGATCCGAAGGGCTACGTGCACCCCAATGTTTATAGCAGCAATGTCCACAATAGCCAGACTGTGGAAAGAGCCAAGATGTCCATCGACAGATGAATGGATAAAGAAGAGGTGGTATATATACACAATGGAGTATTATGCAGCCATCAAAAGGAATGAGATCTTGCCAGTTGCAACGACATGGATGGAACTGGAGGGTGTTATGCTGAGTGAAATAAGTCAATCAGAGAAAGACATGTATCATATGGCCTCACCGATATGAGGAATTCTTAATGTCAGGAAACAAACTGAGGGTTGCTGGAGTGGTGGGGGGTGGGAGGGATGGGGTGGCTGGGTGATAGACATTGGGGAGGGTATGTGCTATGGTGAGTGCTGTGAATTGTGCAAGACTGTTGAATCACAGATCTGTACTTCTGAAACAAATAATGCAACATATGTTAAGAAGAAAGAAGAAGATAGCAGGAGGGGAAGAATGAAGAGGAGTAAGTCGGAGTGGGAGACAAACCATGAGAGACGATGGACTCTGAAAACCAAACTGAGGGTTCTAGAGGGGAGGAGGTTGGGGGGATGGGTTAGCCTGGTGATGGGTATTAAAGAGGGCACGTTCTGCGTGGAGCACTGGGTGTTATGCACAAACAATGAATCATGGAACACTACATCAAAAACTAATGATGTAATGTATGGTGATTAACCTAACAATAAAAAAATTAAAAAAAAAAAAGGACTGGGAGTGGAATCCGGGAAGCCGAATTTTTTGCTTAAGCAGCCCTGGTGAATCTAAGGACCAGTCAGATTTAGGATTCATTGGTCTAAAAAACTTTCCTGAAGCAACTGCACAGGGCCAGTGGTTGGGGAGAAAGGAGCAGCTCTGCACGGATGTGCTCTGGGTACTTGCATTTGCACCCGGAGGACCACCTGGTGTATGCCACAGCAATTAGGAACTCAGGTGACAAAGCTGGTATAGGGAACCAGGAAGTCACCATACCTTCAAGAGTGAAGGTTGAGAAATTGTAGATAGAGAGGCCGTGAACTCCCTGCAATTAGTATTATCAGCTCAGCTACAAGGAAGTGATCAGCCTGACACAAATCAACAGATAAGAGAACACCAGAGAGCCAGGGTGTCAAAGGAAGAAAAGAACCAGATGACAAGAGACTCCTTCCTCTCTCAGTGCTGAGCCGCACTGAAGCCTGGGTGCCGGGGACTGGTGGGTTCTAATAGGACTGTCAGCTCCCAGCTGTTGAGCCCGATGTCCCAGTCCCCACACGAAGCACTGGACATACTTTATTGCACGTAATTGTCACGGCAACATTAGGAGGTAGGATATTAGTATTACTTTCACTTTACAGAAGAAGAAACTGAGTCTCAGAGGGCTCGAGGGGCTTGCCCAGGTGGCAGAACCAGCCCCTGAGCCTCTGCTTCTAATCCCATTGCTCTACCACCTTCCAAACCCAAACACCAGAGCCGCCCAATCCTTCTAGTTACACGTGTGCACTCTGCACAGCTGCTGCATGTATTTACTCATCGATGGAGCACTTGGGATGTAGCCTGTCTGTAGTGCAGGTTCAATTCCCCTGAATAATTCTTTGCTAACAACAACAGAACTCCACTGAACACTTCTGTGAAAGGAGAAAGCGGTTCCCTATCATCCACCTGGCTGTCAAAGCACGTCCCCACTCACCGCTTCAACTCCTACTCTCTTTTTACTGGCTTCATCTCTCATTATCTCTCTAGTTAAAAAGGCAATGCATGCACAGAGCATATATTATATGATGAAATGAATTGGAAGTTTTTTTGTTTTGTTTTGTTTTTGTTTTTAAAGATTTTATTTATTATTTGAGAGAGAGAGAGAGCGTGCACAAGCGGGGGAGGGGGCAGGAGAAGGAGAAGCAGGCTCCCCACTGAGCAGGGAGCCCAACGTGGGACTTGATCCCAGGACCCTGGGATCATGACCTATGCTGAAGGCAGATGCTTAATCGACTGAGCCACCCAGATGACCCTGAACTGGAAGTTTTAATGCAACAAAGTAAATATAAACTGTCAGAAATCTTTGTCTCGGTGGGATGGCACTCTTCACTGGTCCGGGCCAATGGGGAACCAAACCAAAACTATAGCATCCAGAAGATGCTGGAGAGCACAGGCGAAGGGTGAGAACAGAGGTGGTGTTGCCGTGGGAGTATAGCACAGAAGGCTTGGGCAGATGGCACTCACTCATGCAAAAATTTTGGGCGCCTGGGTGGCTCAGTTGGTTGAGTGTCTGCCTTTGGCTCAGGTCATGATCCTGGGGTCCTGGGATGGAGTCCTGCTTCAGGCTCCTTGCTCAGTGAGGAGTCTGCTTCTCCCTCTGTCCCTCCCTCCACTCATGCTCTCTCTCGTGCACACGCGCACTGCGCACACTCTCTCTCTCAAATAAATGAAATCTTAAAAAAAAAAATAGCAAATTTTGATCCCCTACTAAGCGCAAGGCCCATGGCTATGCATGGAAATGGCAATAAATTACTGAGAAGAATCACGAAACTGACATAGGAGAAAGTCATGGGGTAATCAGAAGACTCACCAGCATCTACTAGAAATCTGGGTCAGCTAAAAAGGACATGCAATAAATCGCCTGTTAATAAGTTCCCTATCCTGAAGATAAAAGAAGCAGTTACACTAACAGCAATGCTAATTTGTATTTATCGAAGGCTCGGTACTTGCCTTGAATTATACAAAGCACTATATAGACATCTCATTTCATGGTTTTAATACTCAGAGATGGATGTTATCATCTCTTTAAAAGAGATGAGGGGTGCCTGGGTGGCTCAGTAAGTTAAGCAGCTGCCTTTGGCTCAGGTCATGATTCCAGGGTCCTGGGATCCAGCCCCAAATCGGGCTCCCTGCTCAGTGGAGAGCCTGCTTCTCCCTCTGCTCCCTCCGCCCCCTCCCACCCCACCAATCCCGCTCATGCTTGCACACACTCTCTCAAATAAATAAATAAAATCTTTTGAAAAAGAGAGAGAGATGAGGAAACCAGGGCTTATAAAGATAAACTAATTTGTTCAAGATCACACTGGTAGTAAGTTGCAAAGCTAGGAACTGAACCCTGATGTGTCTGACACCAAAATTCCCATCATTATTTCTCAAGTTAGGCCTCCTGACCACCTGCAGCAGAGTCTCCTGAGCTGCTTATTAAAATGAAGATCCGGGGCACCTGGGCAGCTTAGTCGTTGAGCATCTGCCTTCGGCTCAGGTCATGATCCCAGAGTCCTGGGATCGAGCCCCGCATCTGGCTCCCTGCTCCGCGGGAAGCCTGCTTCTCCCTCTCCCACTCCCCCTGCTTGTGTTCCCTCTCTCGCTGTATCTCTCTCTGTCAAATAAATAAATAAAATCTTAAAAAATAAATAAATAAAATGAAGACCCCCAGCCCCTGTCCTATGCCTCGGTATGGGTATCTAAAGCTTGGGTGCCACTATACACCATTGCCTCCTGAGTCTGGGGAAAATGCTGCTCTGATTGGAACTCTACTCAGTTACAGGAAAGTTAGAAAGGGTGAGGACACTAGGAGAAAGTGATTGTGATGTGGCTTAAGCACAGACACAGACCTTAGGCATTGAGAAAGCAGACTTTACAGAGATTAACAGTAATAGTGTTGGAAATCTATGGATAGAAACTCTAAGAGGAAAGTCGACTCCAGAAAAATAGAAAGGCTGTCCCTTAACCGGCCATGACCTTGGCCTCCCTCCTTGATTATAATTCACTTCAACCTGGTCCTATCTTGGTGGAATATCAGCTCCAAAGGACAAACAAGGCTCATAAATAGGGATGATGAGTAACAAGAGCAGAAGACAGGACAATTAGAATTCAGGGCATGGAGTGAGTCTGGGCAGTGACTTGAGGAGTAAGCCTGAGTTAAAAAGGGTGTTGGAGTTGCTTTTATGCAGAGATGTCTACATGGCATGGGGGAGGCCTAATGAGTCAAATGGCCGAGGTAGGTCCAGGCATTGCAGCACATTGTAGAGGGGATTTGGACATTGGGTGGGATATTAGATTATATGGCCTCTGAGGTCTCCTAGGTTTTATGGATTCTACTTTCCCCATGTATCATTTTTTTAGGGGTCAGGTTGGCAGAATTTGAATAGAAGTATTGCTCAGATTATTTCTACCTCTGGATAGTCCGAAGAATTAATCCAGTTGAATGGAAAAAGTCAGAGGTTCACCCGGTGCATTTTAACATCATTGTATTTTGTGATCTTAATTCTAGGAGATGAATACTGCTACAGCTCACCTGTTGAGAAACTCTGGGTGGATCGCAGGAGGAGAGCGGATCTGGGGGGCAGATTAGAAGATGTCACCTTGGGAACAATGTCACACTCTTCCTGTGCGTCAGCTCTGTAGATACTAACCGAATATTAATGGTGGATGACATTAGTACTGACTACTTGCTATTTTGTCAGATGGAGGGAAGAAAGGAATCCGAATTTTTCCCAGCCCCAGCAATATCTTATTTAACCTCTCTGCCAAGCTTTTAGAGGAGGAGAAAAAAATACAGAGGAAAGAAGGACATCAGCCCCCTCCATTCAGAAATACAGGTTGGGAGACTAGGGTTACCCAGAGAAGATCTAGGGTGCTGCCCTCCCTCGCTTATCTATCATCCCCCCGCCATCTTGTCTCACAAATGAATGTCCCCATTGGGTAGTGGAGACTACCCACCATTCAAATCAGAAGCTTTAAGTTCTGGTCCTAGCTCTACCAGCGCCTCGCTCTGACCTAGTTGAGGGTAGCTGCTCTTCTTGGCTCTCAATTTCCCCAGGGGGTATGCATTTGATTATAGAACCATTACGACTCCTTAGAATCTCGCTATTCAAAGTATGGTCTGCAGGGGCACCTGGCTGGCTCCCTCAGTAGAGCATGTGACTCCATCTCCGAGTTGTGAGTTCAAGCCCCACGTTGGGCATAGAGATTACTTAAATTAAAATAATAATAATAATAATAGTAATAATAATCAAAAGTCTGGTCTGCAAACCACCAGCAGCGTCCCTTGGGGGTCTTGTCAAAATGCAGATTTTTGATTCAGTAGGTTGGAGGTGGGACCTGAGGCTCTGCATTTCTAACAAAATCTCACGTGATTCTTATACACTTTAAACTTTGATACATCCTGCCTTAAGACGCCACCCATCCATGAATCCACCGTGGATGTGCCTTGTTGTTCTCCCTCTCGTGGGTTTCCATCACACCCCCAAGTTTTCTAGCTCTAGGACCACTTCCAATGGCCAGTATAACTTGAGAGTTAGTGATTTTCTGGCTTGGGGCTTAGAGAAATGCCACATGTTCCTTGAAATATAATACTACACCTACACACATCCATTTACTAATAAATAAACTCACTAATTAATTCACCTCCTCGATTCAGGAAATACCTAAGGGGAAGCAGGCTCAGCTTGAGGGCTGGAGATAAAAGAATGAGGAGGGCATGGCCTCCATCTGGGAGAGGTTAGGGACAGGCCTGGACAGCCAACTCGGTGTGATAAGCACTCCTGTAATTAGTCAAGAGGATACACTGCGGTGAAATGTTTAGAGTCAGAAGCTGTGTTGTCACAGGCAGGAAAAGTTCTGGAGGCTGTCCCAGGCTACGTCCTCTCTTACCATTGACGCTATCTTTCCTGTGGCCATAAATATGCGGTTCCTCTGCCCACATTGGGGAGTGTGCTGTTGGGACAGTCCCTGTCTGATGATTCACAGGAGACCCACAACGATGGTTTTCTTAAATTCTTCCCCATTCCCCAATGATTTGAACCAGTGGTGTGACCCCTCCCTTAGCTGAGGGCTTCTTAACTTAGGATCCATAGACAGGGGCAGAGGGGTCCATGTGTAAACTGTTTTGTGTGTGTGCTTAACACATTTGTCTTGGGAGAGGAAGTCCATGTGTTTTCATCAAAGGACAATGAGACCTAAGCACTGGGAGCCAGTGTCTTGTTACTGTCCACCTGCTACCCTAAGACTCAGGCAGTGGCAGCCCCCTTTCCTTCGCCTCTCCCCCACCTCCTCCCTCTCTTCAGCTGATAGACCCCAATGTCCTCTGTGCTTAGGTTGATTATGTTAAAAGGAGCTCTGTCTGCAGTATCAGCCATGCCAAAGAGCTAAGATCCTTGTGCCCAACTCGGCACTGTCACAGGCAAGCACAGCTGGGCCACGGGGACAGCAGGGGAGGAAACCCCTAGAACCTAGAACCAGGTTTTCAGCAATTGGCCTGCTGATCCTTTGTCTTTAATAGCTAACTATAGGTGAGAAGATGAACTTTTTAAGTCATTTTCTGGGCTTTCAGGGTGGTGTATGTCAGTGAACTAGGCTATGAAGTTTCTCTTTCCTTTGTCGTGTGAGATGTCTACAGAGTGAAAGGTGGGGGTGGGGGAATGAGGAAGGGAGGGCCACAGATGGGCAAGTCATCAGTGACACCAGGAAGGCAATTGTTGGGTCTGCTTTCATTTTAAAGCACTTAGGCTTCAGAAATCACTGAGAGCATATATATTGCCTTTGGTGTACTATATATAGTTCAAATCCAGTCTTTGGCATGAAAGGGGAGGAAGCGTGTTTTGGATCACACCTAAGGCAGAGAGTTCTACGTCATTTATACATGGAGTGCATTATGAAGTTATTCTGCAACGTAAATTTGCCTTTTTCTACTTCTGCTCCAGAATAATTTGGGCTTATAAAGTAAATGTATAAAATACCCTTTGAATAGACTATGTTTTTCCTGGCCTCCTTGCTTCTGTTTTGCAGGACTCATGCTGAAGTGAGCTGTCTTCCTGGTTGCTGGGCACCTGGTAAAGATAGGGAGGGTAGGGCAGCCCAGAAACATTCTGGGAGAGGAGAATGGGAGCAAATATTTGCCTTGGAAAATTCAGAGCTGATTTTCACAGATAACCCAGAGCAGACTTTCTTTAGCAGCTGTCAACTGCAGAGAGGTTTTTGGAACAACAGCTTTAGCTTACGTGAACATACAGTGCTCCAGCTTGGCCCCAGGAAAGAAGTGAAAACAGCCCCAAGACCTGCTTCCAGGGGCAGGAGATGGGAATGAGATAAACACTGCACAAAGACTGATTTTTAATGCAGAAAGTCTATCAAGGGAGGGGGTAGATTTACAACCTCACATTGCACAACTCAGATTCACAGACCATTAGTTATTCATCTATCAAGCAAGTGTTTATTAAGAGCTTCACACTCGAAGCACTGAGCTAGTGCTACTGGATGCCAGAGTTACACCCAAGAACAGAACAGACACAGTCTCCCGCCCTCATGCCCTCTCTCTCGTGAGAGCTGGACAGCAGGCTCAAGTGCGTTCAATGCTGCAACGGGAATGACACTTTCAGGGTGCTGTTGGGGGCACAGAGGAGGGACAGCCAACCCTGACTTAGGAAGTCATGGAAGCCTTCTTGGAGCAAGTGATGTTGAGGCAGAGCTACCGGGAGTTAGCTAGGCCACAGGGGTGAGGAGTGGGACAAGAGGGGAGGGAATTTCAGGCAGAGAACAGACTGTACCCTCCCTGGGGCATATTTGACAACTAAAGTAAGCAATAAATTATTTAAATTATCAAAATATATTTAAAGGATCAATTATTTAAATTACTTTTTTGTGGAAACATCACCAAAGGCAAGGGAAGCCAGGGCAAGAATGAACTCTTGGGATTTCATCAAGATAAAAAGCTTTTGCACAGCAAAGGAAACAGTCCACAAAACCAAAAGACAGCCGACAGAATGGGAGAAGATATTTGCAAATGACATATCCGATAAAGGGCTAGTATCCAAAATCTACAAAGAACTTATACAACTCAACACCCAAAGAACAAATAATCCAATCAAGAAATGGGCAGAAGACATGAACAGACATTTCTCCAAAGAAGACATCCAAATGGCCAACAGACACATGAAAAAGTGCTCAACATCGCTCGGCATCAGGGAAATCCAAATCAAAACCTCCATGAGATACCACCTCACACCCGTCAGAATGGCTAAAATTAACAAGTCAGGAAATGACAGATGTTGGCGGGGATGCAGAGAAAGGGGAACCCTCCTACGCTGTTGGTGAGAATGCAAGCTGGTGTAGCCACTCTGGAAAACAGTTTGGAGGTTCCTCAAATAGTTGAAAACAGAGCTACCCTATGACCCAGCAATTGCACTACTGGGTATTTACCCCAAAGATACAAATGTAGTGATCCAAAGGGGCACGTGCACCCCAGTGTTTACAGCAGTAATGTCCACAATAGCCAAACTATAGAAAGAGCCTAGATGTCCATCAATAGATGAATGGATAAAGAAGATGTGGTGTGTATACATACAACGGAATATTATGCAGCCATCAAAAAAAAATGAAATCTTGCCATTTGTAATGATGTGGATGGAACTAGAGGGTATAATGCTAAGTGAAATAAGTCAATCAGAGAAAGACAATTATCATAAGATCTCACTGATATGTGGAATTTGAGAAACAAGACAGAGGATCATTGGGGAAGGGAGGAAAAAATGAAACAAGACGAAACCAGAGAGGGATACAAACCATAAGAGACTCTTAATCTCAGGAAACAAACTGAGGGTTGCTGGAGTGGTGGGGGTGGGAGGGATGGGGTGGCTGGGTGATGGACACTGGGGAGGGCACGTGCTATGGTGAGCGCTGTGAACTGTGTAAGACTGATGAGTCACAGACCTGTACCCCTGAAACAAATAATACACTATATGTTAATTAAAAATTATTTTTTGTGTTTAGAATTGTCTGTTCAGTGTTTATAACCTCCTAACATATCTATGGCAAGCAGAGTTTACAGATAGTCCATACCAGAGTTTCAAAGTGTATGCTGATTTTTCAGTTGTGGAGTATCTGCAAACGTCTGATGTGACTTCCATTTCTAAGTGTTATTTGCTTCCTTGAAAATAAACATTTTTATGTTAGGACAGTTTTAGACTATTATTTGATTTTTAACTTTATGTTTTGAAATCACTTCAAACTTATAGAAGAGTTGCAAGAACTTTTCTATAAAAGCTCCCATATATTCTCTACATTCACCAGTCACTGATACCTTCCTACATTTGCTTTAGTCACTTATATCTCTCTACATATATATATGCATATATATACAGAGCCACATGTATTATTATTCTTATTCTTTGCCAGTTTGAGACATTATACTCTTTACCCCTAAATACTTTAGACTCTATCTCCTGAGAATAATGACATTCTCTTACAGAACCCCAGTACAATGACTGAATTCAGGAAAACTAAGAGCGATGCTATGCTACTATTTAATTTATAGTCTGTATTCAAGGTTCACTGATCGTCCCAACAATGTCCTTTACATTTTTCCTTTTTTAAAAATTTTATTTTATTTAAATTCAATTAACATATATTGTATTATCAGTTTGGAGGTAGAGTTCAGTGATTCATCAGTTGTATAGAACACCCAGTGCTCATTACGTCACATGCCCTCCTTAATGCCCATCACCAGTTACCCCATCCCTCCCCCCCCCCCTCCCCTCCAGCAACCATCCGGTTGTTTCCTAGAGTTAAGAATCCTTTACATTTTTCTGGTTAAAGACCCATACTGCCTTTAGTTGTGGCGTCTCTTTAGGGCCTTTTAACCTGAACCAGCCCCTCAGCCTTCCTTTGTCTTTCAAGCCATCGATATTTTTCAGGAGAAAAGATCATTTTTTTGTAGGATGTCCCTTAATGTGAGTTTATGGGATGTTTCTTCATGATCAGATACAATGGATGCATTTTTAGCAGGTAAGGGATGTTCTATCTTTCTAAGGATATTATATCACTCATCACATCACTCATGATGTCAGTGCGTCTCATTATTGGTGATTTTAACTTTTATTTTGGTTTATATTATATTTTAAACTGTAACACAAACATACACATCCAAATGTGTTTATATGTAAATGTTATCACAAAGGAGATTAATAGTGAGCTGACCTGCTCTATATTACCTTGTTTGAATGCAGATTGTAGTGTTTTGTTTCTCCTGTCATCTCTGCATATATCGGAACTTCTCGTAAATGTGTCATTGATTAGTAAGATTGTAGTTGTACTCTGCCTTTAAAAAAGCTGGGTATAAAACTCTACAAGTAACAAATTACTACTTAGCCATGTACATCAGAATTTTCCTGATGCTGTACAACCGAAACAATGTTCAAAAGTAAATTGGAATCCCGAAGCTGATTTAAGGTGATGGTGAACCCCAACAGACAGATATGGATTCTTCAAAAGAGCTTCACTGGTCTCATGCCTGATTTTATATTAATTTGGGCTTATAAATTCATAAAATGCCCTTTGCATATATTGTGTATATGTGCTATACGGTGGGCTCCTATACAAGACATTGATAAAAAACAAAACAAAACAAGAATTTCTTTGCTTTGGCCATATGAAAACCCCAGCTATATCCCATTGTAGATCCTACCCACTGTAGAATGAATTTTGCTCTACCAACCCCAGGGCTCAGAGAATACACATGCATCCATTTCCAAGGAGTCCCTGGTTGTTCCAAATTGCACAAAATTTCCAATTCTTTCTTTTAGTTCTGAAATTCAGTTCTACTTACTTTAAAACATACCAATACAAACATTTTAGGAACGTACCATATTATGCAATTACTGACCGACCCAAGCAAAAGACAGTCCTACCTTGGAAAGCGTCTAGCCTAGACGTCTTATTCCACAATGAGGACGCTGAGATCCAGAGAGGTGTCTTCTGAAGAAGGAGAGCTGCTAATGGTAGACCGCAACCCAGAGCCTGTGCCAGGGATTGGGATGGCTTTCTTATGGCGGAGGTGCTCCCTGGGGAGGTGATCAAGCTGCCCTCCCCCTCTCCTGGCTAGTGTGGGTTGTTGGCAGCCCAAGCAAGCCTTGAGCAGGGTCCTTCCGTCTGGTTTACTCATCTCAAATTCAGCCATAGAGCTGGAGCCCAGCCAGGTCCTTGGGAGCCTCTAGATTTCCTAGAAGATGGTCTTAACCGAAACACAAGGCTGAAGAGGGGCAGCTGCCTTAGAAAGTCATTTATAATATATTTTCATCGAGAAAATGTAGTAAGTTCCAAAAGAATTTTCCAAGCTCAACCAATGTATCCATAAATTGGAGACCACTTAGAACTCATCCTGCCCCATTGAACCAGCGCAGATTTCATGTCTACATGTGCAAGGCAGTACGATAGTTACTTGGCGGGTGCCAACTGGGATATGAAGAAATTTAGGACATGGCCCCATGCTCAAGATGCCTACAATAATCCTAGGGAGGTGACACATACATATATTAAAAATTTATTAATAATATAAGGTAATGTTTGATGGCATGCTCAGATGAGTGCAACAGAAAGACGGACCATTGAAGAAGGAAAGCATTCCGCCATGAAGCTTCTAAGTCAAGTGACGTAGATGAAACTGCAGCTTCCCCACTTGCTAGCTGTGCGGCAAGTTAAGTGGAATTTCCTAAGCCGCTTAGAAACACTCTGGGCATTTTAAGTGTCCCCCAAGTGTAGCTATTATTACTCTCTCTGTCTGTGAGCGAGCCATCATTTCAAGTATGGAGAAGACGTGAGCAGAGGAGCAGGAGTGGGCTTCGCGGCAAGGTGATAGAATCATATGGAATTATCCTCGCAAAAAGCTCTGCGAGCTACTTCTGTAACTCAGCTTGCAGCCATCAAGCACCGCGGAGCAGGCAATTATGGAAACCTGATTCCACCCACCCTCTTATGTCCGCGCTCCTCGGTACCGCCTCCCTGAGATCCCAGCGCCGTCCCCAGGGGGCGCTGCCGCCCCGCCGACCTGGCCCGGGCCGGCGCGCGCCCCCGCCGCCCGCCCCGCGCGTGCGCGCCGCCCAGGTGAGGAGGCGGCTGCCTGCTTCGCGACGGGGGCGGGCTGCTCAGTCGGCGGGGCGGGGCGGGGCGGAGCTGGAGAGGCCCGGCCGGGACGGGGCGGGGTCGGGGCCAGACCAAGGCCAGAGGCGGGACCAGCCGCCGCCGTCTCCGTCTCGGTGTCCCGTCCCCCACAGCTCCGGGCAGCAGCCGCGGGAAAGCGGAAACTGCCGGGTGCGCCGCGCCGGCCGACAGCGCGCCGAGGAACAGCGAGGCGGCCTCCGTCCGGCCCAGACCCGCCGAGCGGCGCCCGGCGCCCCCTCCCCCGCAGCTCCGCAGCTCCGCACCGCGGCCCCGCCCCGGCCCCGCCCGAGCTCGCCGCGCGCCCCCCCCCCGCCGGCCCCCGCGGCCCGAGCGCGCCCACCTGAGTTCGTCTGCGCCCACCTGAGCCCGTACGCCGGCGCCATGGCGGAGCAGGAGAGCTTGGAGTTCGGCAAGGCGGACTTCGTACTGATGGACACCGTCTCCATGCCCGAGTTCATGACCAACCTCCGGCTCAGGTGAGGGCGGAGTGGAGGTGCACCCGGGCGGGAGCCTGCGCTTTCCCGAGAGGGGGCGCCCTTGCGGTGCGGCGGGATTGGGGGTGTCAGGGGCGCGCCGAGCTCGAGGGATGGAGTGCAGCCGGATGGGGGTGTCCGGGGGCCCGCCGGAGCTCCATGGTTGCGCCTTCCCGTGGGAGGACGCCCCGGAGTGCGGCCGCCTGGGAGGGTAAGGGGCGTACCGAGCCCCAGGGCTGCGCCCTGGGGAGACGGGTGTCCTGGGTGCTGTCCGGACGCGGGGCGGGGGGAGGGGTGCGAGGGGTGTGCGGGCTGGAGGCAGCGCTTGGGGGCAGGGCCGGCTAGCTCGCTGCCCCAGGTAAGTGATGTGGGCGGGCTGGATGACCTAATGGAAACAAAAATAAAGGAAAACGCAAACTTTAGGGAGAGTTGTGTGGCGGCCACAAAGGCCCCGGGAAGACGGGACGGTTGTTTTGTAGAGAGATTCGGGTCTCATCCCGGTTTCACACTTGGTTTTCTTTTTCTCTATTTTTTTTTTTTTCTCCTGGCGTGGTTCCATCATGTCATTCAGGATGCTATGGAGTAGTGATCCCTGAGTTTGTCTGTTCCGGGACACTGGCTATTTTTTTAGTTACTTTCTAAACGTAATTAGACACGTTTCCAGACATCGAAGAGACTGCTCTGCTTGCCAGTGCCAAGATAAACTGTCTGAATTTGACAAGGCATTCATGGTTTCAGTTTTTTTTCAAGGAGTTATGGATAGAGCCCTTGTGTTACTGACATCCTTGAAAATGTAGTCACAACTCAACGCCCCGAAATGGGCTTCCAAGACGAATTTATTTTAGAAACTCTACTACATGTGATTATTTCACTCCTGATAGAGTATATGTAAACAGAACTTTAGTTTCGACTTTTTTTTTTTTTGGTTAAACATTACAGTAAATGGAGTTTCAAAATAACGGAGTTTGGAGGCATGGGGTGGTTGCTGGAAGTTCTAGCCCCATTTCTTGTAAGGTTTATCGCTAAATATCACTTCATATTAGCTTATAAAGTGAAGATCATGATTTAGGTTTGAGTGCTTAACTAACTCCGCTTCTCAGTAATAATTACCCCTATTCATTTTAACTTAATTTTTTTTAAGATTTTATTTATTTATTTGACAGACGAGAGAGAGGGAACACAAGCAGGGGGAGTGGGAGAGGGAGAAACAGGCTTCCTGCGGGGCAGGGAGCCTGGGGCGGGGCTCAATCCTGAGCCAAAGGCAGACGCTCAAGGACTGAGCCACCCAGGCGCCCCCTAACTTAAGAATTTAAAGAAAGTTTTTAATCTTTGGAATTGCAAACCCCATAGGGTCTTCTGTTCTTCTCCAGGCTTCACTATGTCCCAGAGTATGGAGCAGGGGTGCAATTCTGAGTTCTACATTTGCCTACTACAAGCTGACCTCGAACCAGTCTGTGTGTCTGAGTTTCCTAATTTGTAAAATAGTGAGGATCTTCAAGATTTTTCAGCACTTACGTTCTTTTCTGCTTTTACATATTATTGGTCCCAAAGTCTCTTAAGTGTGAGGTTTGAATATTAAACATTATTAAAGTGAGCCTAACTTAACCTTGCAATTTAGTTCTACATTGTGCAAGGTACTTGAGGAGGTAAGGTGGGAGGATCCCAGGAACTATAAGGTGTATCCTTATCTCTCAAAGAGGTGACAGTGCTAATCAAGACAGGGAGAAAGGTGGAAATTCCTCTTGATTTAAATAATAAATCAAGAAAAGAGGAGAGTTAAGCTTTGTAGAGTTTAGGTGATTTGTTGCCAAGAAATTGTACACGCTAATTGTTCTGGAGTTCAGAAGAGGAAGAGGTGCTTTAGGCTAGCTCAAAAACACAAGGAGAGAGGTTCAGATGAGTTGCAAAGGATGGGTAGGGTTTGTCTAGGTGGAGAACATTCCAAGTGGATGCAGTGGCGTGAGCAGAGGAGTGGAGGCACGAAAGCTGATTCTGTTTGGGTGGTAGTGAACATACTAAGTTGCTGGAGGGGAAGGAGTTGATGTGGGGGAGTTGTGGGAGGAATCACCAGCTCATTAGCAGGACCCTTGGTTAATGCCCAGGTTCAGCGAGTCAGTCAAGATCCTGGCTGTTCAGACATGCGCATGTATCTTTGTGTGTACTTGACGACTCTGAGAATCGGCTGCAATTCTCAATGTACAGCTTTCAGTGATTGTTCACGGTTTACTTATAAGCTGGGAGTAGTAGGTTCCCGGTAGCCGTAAACACAGTCTCAGCAGAGTGTAGCAGCAGTACCCTTGCCCTCCTCTTCAGTTGTTAAATCCTGATTACCCAGGTGGAAAGCAGTCCTCTCTCTGATAGTTTGGATTTCCTATTGCCCTGTTATTACACCTCCAGACTGTTTTAGTGTTTAGCTGGATGAGCTTCCTGGCTCATGCTGTTGCGACCCTTGAAACATTTGTTTCACTTTTCAGAAGGTGAACTAGAAACACTGCAGGTCCCGGTGCTCTGGATGTTGAAGTGTTTTTATCTCCTGGAACATGGGTGGTTGGGCCAGGCCCGTGTAATTTATGGTTGTATATGGGCAGAATTTGCGTGTTTCATCTTTCGGTGGATGTGTGTGCATGAGCCCGATCATTCGCGATCATTCGTGCCTTCCCCAGGTTGTGGCTCCTTCTCTCACTTCTGTCAGGAAGGTCCTGTCTTCTGCCCCCCTCTCCCCCCCCTCTGTTCTGCAGGACCCTCTTCATTTGTGGTCGGTGACATAGGTACTGAAGACAACACTGGTTTCAGGGGTCTGTGTCATCCAAACCTGATTGTAATTTTCCTGATACCAGCTCCCAGCATAACACTGGGCGCATAATACATTCCTTGGGACAGCGCTTTTTGTAGAGCAAGAAGAAAAAGAGGGAAAAAGTTACTTTTTTAAAGCTTTTATGACATTTAGAATTATCTTTTTACTTTGGTACTCTGCTAGCCTCCTTTTCTGCTCTTGAAGCTAACATTTGATTTTTAGACATTTGCTACAATTGATGTAACTGTCCTCATACTGTTACTATTTTCAAAAATTGATGTAGGTGTGTGTCTCTACCTGTGAGTCTTGGTGAGGCAATATTTAAGGGGTGATGTGGACTAGTGTGAGTATTATCTGTGAAAGAGTTACACTTCTGTTTCTTACACTTATATGAAAAACTGCTAGTATTTTGAAGGCTGCTTTCTTTCTCTCCTGGAAGTCCCTTGCTGGGGGAGATCTGTTCTATTTAATTCTTTTTCCTTTTTTGGTGGGGGTGCTGGTGGTTTTGGTGGTGGTGGTGGTCAGCTCCTCACTGCATTTTTAATGGGTCTGTGCCCAGAAGTAAGATTGCTGCTTAGACACCTCTTGCCTTCATGGTCAGGCCTGGTTCCTTCCAACAGCCCTAATGACCACTTGCAGCACTGGCCACGGTGTCCTCAACATATTCTGCTTTCTTTGCAGTCACTTCCTTTTGGGACCTGGAACCCTTTGCTGGGCCATCCCTGTGCTTGAGTCCTTACAGCTTTAGCAGCAGCTTTGCACCTTCTCTCGAATTGAGAATCCCGTGAGAGCAAGCTGCGTGGAGCACCTGGTCCTCACGGTGTTCCTCACTCCCCACTTAGTCCTGTGAGCAAAAGGGAGAAGGCAGGCTGCTGCTCAGGGCTGGGCCCTGGCCAAGGACCGCATCCCAGACAGATGTGCTTTTCATTTCACTGGGCAATGAAATGCCCCGTAGGCTTCCAGGAGTCCAGTTTCCTAATTTTGTTGGTGATAGTTCCTGTTTTGAGAATAGGGCGTCTGCTCAGCCTGGTATCTTGGCTCCTTGGAAATTTAATTTTTCCTCCCCTCTTTCCTTACTGGTTTTTCTCTTCCATAAAAGCAGTCATTTGAAACACTGTTTGCCAGAGTCACAGGCAGCTTCTTAACACAGCATGTCTTTTACACTTTTGCGTAGACCAGGGCTTCTCAACTGCAGCACTCTTGACGCTTGGGCGTGGATAGTTCTTTATTTTGGGGGGCTGTCCTCTGCGTTGTAGGATCTTCAGCATCCCTGGCCTCTACCCACCAGATGCCAATAGCACTACTTTCCTCCCATTTATGACAGCTGAAAATGTTTGCAGATATTGCCAAATGTTCCCTGCAGGGAGCTGGGGGGGCGGGGGCAAAATTGTCTCCAGTTGAGAACCACTGGCCTCAGTTCTCATTCCTTGGAATGTCCTACTTCCCTCTTCTCTGCTTACATGCTCTGCTTGTCACTCTTACTCAACCTTTGAGACCAGTTCTGCGAAGTCTTTCCCGGTCCTCCGAGTCAGGGTTCATTCTACTCTTACCTGTGCTCCCAGGACACGTGGGCACTTGGTCCTCACTGTTAGAATGTATCACGTCATGTTGTTGTCACCTGCATGCCTGCCTTCCCACCCAGTAGTGAGCTCCTCAAAGACAGAGAGCGTCATCCAGAGGTGGACCCAGGTTTTGTGGCCCTGAAAACTCATTACAGTTGCGGGGGGAGGGGCATGTTTAAGAAAAAGAGTATAAATTGTGAATGCCAAATTAGATAAAGGCTTTGGAAGGGGACAGTGCAGGTGGGTGGTGGTGAAGCAAGCCCATCGCTGGCCCCCTTGTGTTTCCTATCATGCTGGGCACCTATGTGTTCAGTACATTTTTAAATGCGTTCACTAAACAGTCAAATGTTGGTTGATTGTTCTTCAACCAGTGGAATTCTTAAAAAAGCATACAATCTTCCCAAAATGTTGTAGTTATTTTAATACAGCTTAACTGTGTCAGGGAAGGGGGGAATGAGCTGTAGCATTACTTACGCATGCACATACACACACTCACTCACCACGCCACCTCTGTACTCTTTCCCTGTGGCTGCTCGGTCATTTGGAAAATTTGGTGAGACAAAGGGTCCCTCTTTCTTGCCTGGGGCAAAACCTTAGGTACTCTGGGTGGTCTTAAAGCAAGTGTAACTCTGCAGTTGGTTCAGAGTTCTAGTTAGAAGTAGCTGCAGTTAAATTTATAGGAGAGGTGAATGGCACACTAAATCTTTTTGGCTTCCATGTGAAATTCTTTGGCAACCACTTTTAGAGGCCTTCGGAAAAGGACAGTTTGCTCTGTGCCTGTTTTGCACATTGGCTTCATATTGGGACAAAAATGAGAATTTGGGTTTTGGAGCTGCCATTTCGAGTGAATCACCCTGCCGTCTTGTTTCCTTTCCTGCTCTGTGACAGATTTCCAAGACTATTTTTATTCAGGGTCATTTGTTGACCCTGGAGACTTCTGCTGCATTTAGCTCCCAAGTAGAGCCAGATGTGGGTGGAATCGAGCCCTCGGAAAGCTGCTACTGGTGCGATTCATTGCAGTTTCTGAAGGGCTCTACTTCTACACGGAAGAGATAAGCTTTGACTTTTTTGTTTAACGTGGAGACAAAAGATGGTGAATCTGGTGTAGATAGAAATGTGTTTATTTAATGGTCCACATGTAAGTTGTCTGCACTGGGAATTATCGTACTGTGGAGAGCTGTTGGTTGACATTCCCACGTAAGTCTGAGCCAGCGCAGCAAAAAGGACTCTATCTCAAGGACTAGTCCCGTTTTAGGATAATTCTCTGTCATCCATTGCCGGGCGGCTGTTGAGACTGGATTGAGCCATTGCCTAGCCATTGGCTACATCCATCTGGTGGGGAACTTTGCTATCAACAGTGGCTCCAGCCCCGTGGAGTAGATCACCTGTTGATGAGCCTCAGTGACATGGCTTATAAGAATCTCAGCTGTGTTCATACATAGGTTCAGAGGGTTGCAGCATTTAAAAATATATATTCTAAGCCCCTTTTTGTCTGTTAAATTCCTTGGTTAACATGGTAGTTTTATTTCCTGTGGGAAGCAGGCTCCTTTCGGTTCAACTGCTATATAATCTCTGGTTAGATCTCTAATAGAACAGTGTTACCCAAACCTTGGTTTTTGGCATTTATGGGAAGAAGAACTGGGAGAGCATTGCTTGTTCAGGGCACAGGGCGCAGTGGAAAGAGCACATGGGCTTTGAGACCCAACTGCCCAAGTTCAGATCCCAGGCTCGCTTTTACTCTTTTTAGCATTAGGACCTAGGGTAAGTTAACATACCTAAGTTTCAGTTTCCTTACATGTAAAATAACTGCTTTTTAGGGTTATTAGGATGAAATCACATGATGTGTAAAAAGTGCCTGGTCAGTGCTCGGTACACAATTCCCTGTCTGCTAATGTTAACTGTCTTCCTGAATCTTCCTACATTACCTTGCTTCCCTGCCGTGACTTCATAACCAATCTATAGCTAGCTATTTTCACCTCTTCCTTCCTCATTAAGACAGATCCATTTGTTTTGGTTTTATTTAGGGGGCAAAGATGAAAATATTCTAGCTGAGGTTGGGGTTACCTAGTGGAGAGGGCAAAGGCATTGGAGGTAAACAGATCTGGACCTTAATCCTGTCTCTGTCCTCTTACTAACACCCATGTGGCCTTGAACAAGTTACTTAGCCTCCCTGAGCCTCGGTTTCTTCATTTGTAAAGAGGATGTTATTGTGAAGCTTGGATTATAGCACCTGTAAAGCACCCAACTGCAGTGTTGTGACTCCAGTCTTTGGGAAGACTGAAGCAGAGGAGATCCTCAGTAGGTAGTCCTCTGTGTCTGTCCTCTCTTCTCTCAATCTTGGCCTGTGGACCAAGTGCTCTTCCTATTCCCAGTTCCCTCTGTCAGTATCTCTCTAAATGTACTGTAATACTGCCCCCTCCAGGTGTACACTATTTAGTTTCCAAAAGTTGTTTTAAACTTTTTGGAAAAGGAAATCAGTTCTGAATATTCCAAAATATTTTATTCTTCATGTCTACTGTTCTGTGCTTTCACAAAGGTTGGTGACATTGTTGCCCAAAATCCCCAGGTGCTATACCTGGGTGATGAACTTTAAGTAGAAACTCTTAAAAAAAAAAAAAACAACTAAATAAATAAATAAAATGAAAATAATCTGTAACTCATTTCCTTAATTAGAGATTTTCTGTGTGTATGTATATATTTTAAGTTTTTATCTTAATTTCAGCTAGTTAACATACAGTGTAATATTAGTTTCAGGTGTACAGTATAGTGATTCAACACTTCCATACAACCCCTGGTGCTCGTCATGACAAGTGCATTCCTTTATCCCCCTCACCTATTTCCCCCATCTCCCCACCTTCCTCCCCTCTGGTAACCATCGGTTCTCTGTAATTAAGAGTCTGTTTTTTGATTTGTCTCTCTCTTATTTTTTCCCTTTGTTTTGTTTCTTTCTTAAATTCCACGTATGAGTGCAATCATATGGTATGTGCCTTTCTCTGACAGATTTATTTCATTTAGCATTATAGACCTTATGTATTTTTAGTCGAACCTCCTGGCTTTAAAGCTAGCAGCTGCTTCAGTTCTTGCTGTGTGCTTATCTCTGTAGTGGGTACTTTCATGAGGGTTGCTTTTTTTAAAAAGCCACTCTTTGGGGGATAGCTAAATCGGGAGTAAAAGATACCTTAATAATTGGGTCAACATAAGTAGAATATAATTGAGCCAAAAATGGATAGTGCAGGCAGTCCGTTGTTTTAAGGGCTTCCTAGAGAGAAGGAGTCAACAAACCCCATATTTTTTATAAAGCGAGTACTGGTGACAGTATAATTGAGCACTCATGCGTTAGGCACTGGAGCTCGGAGGGAATTCAGAAAGCGAGAAGATGGGATTGGAAGTAGGGAGGACATGCTCTGTGGAAGGGGTAGAATGCAAGCACACCCTTGCTGCAAGTAGAGGGACGGCATCTTGGAAACAACCCTGTTCGTGGGCCTTGCTGCCTCATGGGCCCCGCTGTGCTGGCTGCCTTTTTTTCCTCTCTCGCCACCCACTCTCAGCATGAATGGGCTGGCCCTGCGGCTAGCCAGCGTCCATCGCTCAGAATATCCGCTCCCCCCCCCCCCCCCACATCGCCTGCACTTTCTTCATTCCTGTCTTACGCTGCCCCCAAAGTCTCCCAACTGGAGATTGAGTTAGGTTGATAAGATTTCTCTTATGTTGGTGTCAATGTGCTCAAACCTTTCTTTCTTATGCCTAGTTGAGATCAGTTAGGAGGGATGGAGAATTTCATTTCTGAGAAATAATTCTGCAGCACCTAACTGTTCAGGGATAAGGCAGACCTGGGATGGAGAGCTGAAATTGGTGGGGGTGGAGGGAAGGGATGGGCCGGATATAGTGTGAGCTCAGTTCATTCTTGGGAGGCAGGCTCTAATGTCAGGAAGGGTGCCTGAGAAAAACTTTGCTCAATGAAAAAATTTATCTGTGGCTCATCTTTGGGCCTAGAAGAGGAAATGGAATTTTTTTCCTTTATCTTGTGTCTAATTACAGAACTTCCAAGACTCAGCACCCAGACTGCGTGTATGGTCATTCCATTGTGGGTTAAAGAGACATTCATGAGCCAGCCAGCCTGTGACCCTAACCATGGCTATTTTGGTGAAATAGAATGGTCTACTTCTGTGGAAAGTAGACCATTTTAAAGTAAAGGGCTCTGATAAGTGACTTCAGCTGATGGAGAAGCGATTCAAGAGCATCTAGTTCCTCCTGGGTACTTTGCCCACCTTCCATTCTCCTCATTGTCTAGCCTCACCCCTGAAAATATCCCTATTTATATTCTAGGCACAGCTGCTCTTGTGGGACTGGTCACTGTTACATCTGAACAAGACCTCCTTCATTTCCCCTACATTTCTGCTCCTTGGTGCACAGTATAGATGTGGATTTCACATTAATTAGATTAACTCTAGTAAAGCTGTTTTGCTTTAATAAAATGGTTGTTTACTGCTTACTGAACATGGCTTTTTTCAAAAAAGACACAGGCCAATTCATACTTCTAAAAAAAACCAAAACAAAAAGCAAAACTTCTGGAATAGATGGAAAAATATATCAAGGAACAAACACAACTTTGCTTTCATTCTTCTTCTCCATATATCTCCCACAGCCATATTACTGAGACCTGGGTGCAGGGGTGGGGTGGGGAGAATACCACTTATATACACAAGGTTCACATAAGTGCTAGAAGCAAATGAATTAGTCAAAAAATGGCTTCATCTAAAACAATGAAGCAAACACCAAGAGAAACTCAAACAATTTTTTTCCCCTCTGACCACAAAGTCTGCTTTGAGTAACTTGTACAATAGAAGATCATCCGTAGCGGGGTCAGGGTGATTGCGAATGGCTCTATCTCAGACCGTTGCTTTGTGTTCAATATAAAGTCAAGAAAAATTGTATAGTCAATTAAAAAAAAAGTCAAACTCTATTTTTTAAAAAAGCTTACATTTAATTTTGGATGACCGTAAAATTGGTCATGTTTTAGTTTTGGCTTTTATGGACATCTAGGTCATTTTAAATGTATTATAAGAATAGTCCTCAATAATGAGGTTGAGTTAGCCTGATTCTGCCATCCTCGCCTATGTTCCTTATAATTAAGAACCTTTACCAAAAAAATTTTTTAAAAAACCCTCAAAATAACAGATCTGTAGAGTAAATGTCAGTAACTACAACTACAAGGAGTTTCTCACTGCCTTCAGCCTGTCCTATCATATTTGTGCCCCGATTCTAGTCTCCAGGTCCTGAGGGCAAGGACCTTATCTTAGGGAAGATAAAGTCGTCTTTGTCTCTGAAGGCTTATTGCCAGGCATTAAGGACAAAATATTTTCCCCTCTAAAAATGAACGAATACATGAATTCATAATATTTCTGCATCTTTGATTCCTGCCTGAACTATGTATTGTATTTTATATAATTATAGAATCTGATTTTTTGTGGTGGTTGTTGTGACTCTAGTCTTTGGGAAGATGCGAAAGTGAAACTATCATTACTCTTGGGAAAAAAAACCCCACTAAAATATATATATGAGTTTTTGCGAAATTATCGATAGACATCTTCTTTTAAAAGACTTGTAGAACTCAGACCTATGAAGCCTAACATCATATGAGAGGAAAACATAATTCATTGGTACTTCGATCTTGAGCTGTGTTCTGTTGTTGCTTACCTTAGCAGATGGACTGTTTTTACCAGCACTGTGATGCCTTTATATAGTTTTGTATCTTTGTTGAGTATCTCTAAGGGACATGCTTTTATACAGCAGATCCAGTGACTAAGCCCATTTAGATAGGTGCTATTTTTTTTTTTTTATCTGCATTCTGTGGTGTCCCTGGCCATGGAGGTGCCTGAGAAGCAGTCTTCCATTCCAGGTGGGGATGGAATAGGACTTCAGGCCCCCTGCTTGCTTCTGCTCCCAACACAGCAGCTCTACTTATAGACTGGGGTTCCAAGGAATTTTTGTTTGGAAGGAAATGGTATCACGTTTAAAAAAAAAAACAAAACAAAACACTGTTCTAGGTGATTATCTTCCAGATGACTTTTATCTTTGCAAACCTACCCAATTAGAAATATTTCCAACCAGGAGCGCCTGGGTGGCTCAGTCAGTTAAGTTGTCCACTCTTGATCTCAGCTCAGGTCTTGATCTCAGAGTCTTGAGTTCAAGACCTGCATTGGGCTCCATGCTGGGCATGGAGCCTACTTAAAAAAAAAAAAAGAAAAATATTTCCAACCAAAATGATTTAAAAAGTGGCAGCGCAGTATAAAATAATGAACAAAGGAATAATTCAGTTATCCAGATTTAAACGTGGCTGTATTATATACTGTATTACTTCTGCCTCAGTTTACTTCAGTTCTCTCGGCCTCTGTAGTCTTAAAATGGGACTGATCCCTACTACAGGGTCATTTCATCAAATGAGACAACAGGTGGGTTGTTATTCTTAACACACCAAGGGTGTTCAAATGTCAGTGCTTTCTCATTTTTGCCTCCTTATGTGGAATATAAAGAATGAAATTTAACTTTTTTCCTCCACGACTTAGATCATCATGATCATAGGTATGAACAGTTGTTTTCATGCCTTTGGGATTTATTGAGATACATGTAGTGTTTTGTTCCACACCAAATTGATCTAAACAATTCAACTTTTTAGTGTATATGGGTAAGTTTCTATCATTTCTTTCAATGACTTCTCTCTCTCTGAATTCTCTCTTCCCTCTTAATTGATATCTAATCTTCTCCAGGATGCACTTGTAGAATGGCCTATAAAGAAGGAGTTAGTGTGTTCTAATGAAACTGAGGGTTTGAATTGGGTGTATCAATTGGAGGGCGTGAGTTCGGAGACCTTTGTCTTTTTATCTGCCCTTCTTTGCTCAGAGGTATTTTTTTTCATGGCTTTGGTGCGTTTGGCTGGAAAGGCAGGTAGAACTCAGGGCTGAGTTCTGAGTAGGTAACTCCGAAATGTGTTGCTACCATTGGTATTTGAATTACTTATGTGGTTGATCAAACCAAAGTATGAGTGGATTTTTCCACCCCATGTGAATTTCATGACTGCTCATTGATTTGTGATAGGCAGCTGCTGGTGGCAGCGTTCATTACTGTTTGCATCCCTGCTTCTTAGGTTCCTGTTTTATCTGAAACCTTTACTGAAAAGGAATCTCTTCTTTAACATCTTGATTTATTCTAGGCTGGTAGTTCCCAGATTTAGCTTGTCTGAGAATTACCCAGCTTTTAAAATATACACCTCCTGGAGGTTCTGATGTATTAAGCCTCATTAATGCCCAGGTGATTCTCCTGCCCAGCCAGCTTAGGAACCACTCTCCTAGGCTACTGGTTTTTCACTTGCTAGTTGTGTTCTGTTGGAGCTAATGGGCCGCGACCATAATGGGAACTGACTGGTATAATAACACATGTATCCAAACAGTGTTCTTACTTCTCTTATGTTTATTAAATCAATTAATTATTTGCTATTCCTACTTTATTCTTCATCCTGACAACACGTTTTCTGTTTCACCCTATGGTTATGGTTGTCCATTGTTAGCATGCATACTATATATTATTTTTCTTTCTGTCACCAGATTCTTCATTCAAAAAAGTATAATCATGCCATCCTTGTTAATACCTTGATATATATATATTTCTTTATAATATTTTGAGCATATATACATTTATATATTTTGAAATTTGGACTCTTCGTGTTTATGCAAGATATAACCCTGGTAAACAGTTTTCTCATATAACATAGTATCTTAAGCACTTTCCCAGGTTATTAAATTGTCTTTGAAAGTATGATAGTAACCATGTTTTTGTCATTCTTTTTGGGGTATGCAGGGGTAATCCAGACAGACATGGTTTCTTCTCCCACAGAGCTGATAAACCAGCAGGGGAGGCATACGAAATTGGTAAACAACAAAATAATAATAATAAGTGCTGTGAAGGGCAGGAGCAGGCTTCCCTCATCGGAAAAATGGCAGTGGCATATGTGTGGTGTGGGTGTGTGCTGCAGACAAGGCATTTTATGAGGAAGTTGGGTTTAACCAAGATCAGAAGGATGAGGACTCTGTTGGGGGGCGGAGGAAGGCAGGTGTGGAGTGGGGGAATGAGATAGGGCAGGACAAGCCAGCGGAATGAATCACGAGGGAGGGAGGGAGATGTTGACAGACAGACAGATGCTTGGTGTGTTTCAGAAACTGAAGGGCATCCAGTGCGGCTGGAGTCTCCAGGCAGAGGGGGCACAGGTGATGATGGAACACTGTCAGGGAGCACACTTTGCAAAGGGCCTTGGGAAGTGAAGGATTCAGACTTGGGGCGCCTGGGTGGCTCAGTGGTTTAAGCGTCTGCCTTTGGCTCGGGTCATGATCCCAGGGTCCTGGGATTGAGCAGGGAGCCTGCTTTTCCATCTGCCTGCCACTCCCCCTGCTTGTGCTCTCCCCACCCTCTGTCAAATAAATAACATTAAAAAAAAAAAAGATTCAGACTTTGGGTACACTTGGAAACTACTGAAGGGCTTTGCACATCTTGCAATCACTTCAGGTGATAGACTACTTTGAAGTATCTGGGCTGCTTCAGTTTAGCAGCCCGAATTCCCTGGTCCTGCTGGCTGGTGGTTCTGAATGTTTGTTTTTGTCAAGTTGGGGAATAGAGTGCGGAGTTGGCAATTGCTTTCTGTACCCTTCCTTAAGAGATAGTAAACACAAATACGGTCCTATTTTGATCTGTAGTCTGACAAAGCTCTTTCTTGGAGTAGGCAGCCCAAGAGCAGAGCTTTTTTTTTTTTTTAAGATTTTATTTATTTGAGAGACAGAGAGCTAGAGGAGGGGCAGAGAAAGAGGGAGAAGCAGACTCCCCGCTGAGTGGGGGAGCCTCAGATGGGCCTCGATCCTAAGACCCTGAGATCTGACCTGAGCCGAAGGCAGATGCTTTACCAACTGAGCCACCCAGGTGCCCCAAGAGCAGAGCTTTTGAAATAATCTTGATAATGACTAATAGGCTGCAACTGGTTTTCAGGGACTTTTTTTTTTTTTTTTCTGATTTTATGCTTCAAGCAGGAGAGGAATTCTGAGCCATGAAATCTCTGAGTCATAGAATTTAATGCCAGAAGGGGAACCTTGAGGTTATCTCACTGATGTAAAGATACAAGAAGTTAGGAACACAGTATGTGATTTGTGCAAGATTCTTCCCTAGTCGAGTGGCACAGTTACTGCTGGAGCAGAAATCTCCTGTATCCTAGCTCTGTGTTTATTCTGCTTTCCCTCTCTTCTTAGCTCTATTGCTTTGGAATCAAGTAGCAGTTCTTTAACTTCCTTTGTGATCAGGCACATAAAACATACTTGCCTGAGATGATCTGAACAGGTTGAAACAATGGAAAGGCTAACAGTGTAAATAATAAGTAAATCTCTAGTTCCTCTGAAGGGCAACAATAGAAATACAAAATAATATTGAAAGAGTGCCAAAGATGAGGGTTTTATAGACTTTGCTGTGCATCCACATTGACCTGCAAGGGTCGACTTGGAAGTTTTCTCGCTCAGTTCTGCCTCCAGGAGGGGTGAGGAGCTCCCACACCACCTTGCATCAGTTAGAATACTGTTGCCTGCAACTAAAAGAAAACCTGAACAAACCTGCTTAAACAAAAAGGAAACTACTATCTCACACAACCAGAAGTGATAAGAGATGCTCTGGCCGGTCCTTAAAGCCTCTGGCTCCACTGGTCTGATTATCTCAGCCCCGTCTTTCTTTCTGTGCTGGTTTTGTCCTCAGGCTGGGGGAAGAGCGTTGTAGCACTTCTATGCATCCCACTTGGATGCAGTAACTTCTGGAGGAAGGAGAGGGAGCCATCTGCTTGTCTTGTGCTTCTCTCTCAGGAAGCCTCTAGAAGACTTCCTCACATTTCCTTGGTCAGCATTTGCTCACATGCACATTATTAAACCCATCACTGGCTCAGAGGAATGTGGTTAACATGATCGAGTTAGAATAGTCAAGAGCTGAGGATAGAGTTCACTTTTCCTGAGGCCCATGACCACGTGGAAGGGAGTAGATACCCGAGCAAAATTGGATTCCTTGTTCTTTCAGGGAGGAATGAATTTTAGGGACAGAATAGGATATTGGATAGGTGACCAAGAGTGCCTCCTATACACTCTTTTACAAGCTGTGTGGACAGAATGGTGTTCATTCAGAAAAAATGCTCAGTATGATGGGGGCACTTGAAACTCTGTCATTGGGGAATGACTGAAGGAACTACACATAAGACATGATAACTCTGGTGTGTTTTCCCGTACCACCAAGCGTCTCTCTAGTTCTCAGTGGACACCAATGGTGTGTCTTTCAGATTTAATGTGCACAAGTCTGGTATTATCTACATGGACGTAGTGTCAGAGCCCGAAGGTTAAGTGGTTAGTCCCACAAGACTGCCCTCCACTTCAAACACCAACCCCAAGTCCAGGTTACCCCTGTGCTGCTGACCCACCAGCTGTAAATAAGAGGTTCCCGTGACCCCTTCCTCAGGGTTTGATTGATTTGCTAGAGTGGCTCACATAACTCAAACATTTACTGTGTTTCCCAGTTCAGAATAAAGAGTATGATATGGGATACATCTGAACAGCTGGATGAAGAGGTACACAGGCCAGAGTCTGGAAGCATCCCAGGCATAGGAGCTTCTGTCCCTCCACACTGTGGAATATCATAGATCACACTGAAAGGAAATAGCTGTGTATGTATCGGCCAGAAAGTATGCCATGACATATGATATATCTAATGAAATAAGTTGTGTAATACCCCCCCTTTTAAAACAAAGAGGTTGAGTGGCATTCCTTCTTGTATTAAAACAAAAAGCAAGATGAGCATGGGCCATCTTGCTGTGCAAGAAAGTAAGGAAATCCTCCAAGCTTGGTGGAAAATATAAAGAAGAGCTAGAAACCAGTTTGAAGGACCTCCCCTTGTCTAAATCTGGGTCAGTTTGAGCATCAAACTGAAATAGGAAACCATGAGTCCATGCTTACATAAAGTAATAAATTAATAACTTGAACTTCGATGAGGAATAGCAAAAAAAAAAAAAAAAAAAAAAGAATGTTGTTACAGAGAAGCCTGGCAGACACTGCCTTAATCATATGAGCAAGAGGAACAGCATCAGTAATGGGACAAATCAGATCACATACCATGTGAATAGATGCAGTAAGGACACAGCATCATTTCTGTGACATTCCTGCTGAAGATGCATAACCTGAATCTAAGAAGAGCAAACATCTGGCAAATTCAAGTTGAAGGGCAGGCTACAAAGAAACTAACCTCCCGAAATGTCAAGTTAATGAAAATCAAGGGAAGACTGAGGAAGTATTCTCGAAAGGAGAGTAAAGAGACATAACTAAGGGTGAAGCATGAGTCTGAACTGGATTCTTCTCTATAGGACATTATTGAGACGTTTGGTGGAATTTGAATGGGGTCTGAGAATTCATTGTTAATAAATGTATCACACTGTATCATACTTGAATTTCCTGATTTTGATGATTGTGTTGTGGTTGTGTAGGGGAATATCATTGTTTGCAGGAAATACAGGTCAGCAAATCACTGTCAGTTAGTTCAGGAAGAAAGAAGGTACTTGAAAAATATTTTTTTGTAAGTTTGAGATTGTTTAAAAAAAAGTAACTTCTACCTAGACATCAAATGGGTTCCCAAAGGAGGTAGTGAGTCTCTGGTTACCGGGATTTATTGAAACAGAAGTTGGAAGTTTACTCACCAAGGTTGTTGTAAAGGGGTTTCATTGCACCTGGAAGATTGGTTTACATGACCTCTGAGGCCCTAAATGCTAAGATTCTGGGTGTCTCTCTATATATTTTAAAGTAATAGTTGAATTTATTAAATATGTTTATGCTTTCAGTTACTACAGATCCAAGGAGATTGACCTCTCATCAATCAACAGATATTATTTAAAACTGTTTGCTAGAGACTGTACACTAAGGACCCAATCTAACTCCCTACAAGAAGTTCATGATGTAATTGGGTAAAAGGGACATTGGCGTAATAAAGTGTGTGACCCCCATAGTGTAGTACAGAATAGATGCCAGGTTGTAGGTACCAACATGGTGCAGTTCAGACCAAGAGGATGTTTCTGTGAGCTTTGGGGATTAAGGAAGGCCTCTCTGAATGTGTGGGATGGGGCTGAGTGTTGGAGCTTGAGTAAGACTGAGGTATGCATGACATAAGAATAGTAGGGAAGAGCATTCCTTGCAGAGGTCCTCTGTGAATGGGCATGATGTGTTCAGGGACAAGGAGCAGACGAGTCTGACAGGTTTGGAGGGTTCATATAGGAGAGCTCTGCTTTCAATTCAGTATAGTTAGGGAGACAGGACTAGCTTCCATAAAAGGGAAAATGGGGAGGAAACTGATGATTGGGACAGCCCTGAGACATAAGGCACTGTGTTAGATGGTTTCTAATTAATTAAATTTATTCATTCATTCATCTCTTAATCTATTCAGTTCTAGGTGGGTGTTATACTCATTATACGGATGTGAAAGATGTATTCAGAGAGAGAAAATGATTTTCTCAAAGTCACATTGCTAATTTAAGAAGCACTTTGAATTTGAAAGTTGGGCATGGGCATGACAGCAAAGCCCATACCCTTTCTCCTAGCCCTGCTGCTGCTTGCAATGGAAAGGAGTAGGGGCACTGATAGAGACTGAGGGCACTGGTTACATGTGTTGATATTGAAAATAGTATTGGGAAGGGAGAATGCCTCTCACGTTGAGATTGAGGTGCCCATGGGACCCGTGCGTGAGGTGTAGATAATCAGAGAGAGCATAGAGTGAGTAAAGGGCCATGGAGCCCCGAGGAAATCTATATCTAAGGGACAGTGAGAAGAAGCACCCTAACGAACCTGAGGTGGAGCATCCAGGGAGGTGGGAAAAAGACAGCAGAGGGTGATATCACAGAAGTCAAGAGAAGAGGAGTGTGGGCAGTGGAGGTGAGCACTCCAGAGGTCAAGGAAGAGGAGTCCGGTAGATACTGCACCGTGGAGTGCTTTGGAGACTTGAATGAGCATGGTTTCAGTTGAAGGGTAGAGGTGGAAAACAGTTGTAGTGGGTTGAACAGTGAGTGGGGAGGGGGTGAAGTGGTAGAATTGGTGAGCAGTGGTAGAGCTTTCAAGAAATTTGCTCTGACACTGGGTGTTAGGCACAAACAATGAATCATGGAACACTACATCAAAAACTAATGATGTAATGTATGGTGATTAACATAACAATAAAAAAATTTTTTTAAAGTTTGCTCTGAGGGAAGGAGAGGCCACAGCTACAGGAGGTTGTAGCTTGCCTTCCTTTCTTCCAAAGATTTATTTATTTGAGAGAGAGTGAGTGAGTGGGAGCGGGGAGAGGGAGAGAGAATCCCAAGCAGACTCCCCGCTCAGTGCGGAGCCCAGCACAGGGCTTGATTTCATGATTCTGAGATCATGGCCTGAGCTGCCGAAATCAAGTCGGATGCTTAACCAGCTGAGCCACCCAGGCACCCCTCTTTCTTTCTCTTTTCTTATTTTAAGTAGGCTCCACACCCAGGGTGGGGCTTGAACTCACAACCCGGAGATCAAGAGTTGCATGCTCCACTGACTGAACCAGTAGGCCTCCCTGCTTTTCTGTTATTTTTAAGCCTGGGAAGTTGAATATGAATAAATGCTGGTGGGAAGGAGACAGGAGAGAGGGAGGTTTGAGGGAAGAGAGAGTCTAATGCAAAGACCCCTGAGGGGATGTGAAGCAAAGCGCTGGAATTGGGGGAAGCAGTGGTGGGCAGGCTGGGGAGAGGAAGGGGGCACCCATGCTTGTTTAAATTGTCTCTCACTCTCTTCCCCCCATACATTAGAAGCCTTTGTGTGCCCATGCATGGCGGCCTCCCTGACCAAAACAGAGCTGCGTGGTCCATGCCATTTCCAAAAAAACATTGTCCGTGAATAGGTCCACATGCACATTTGGAATGATGGCAACTCGTATTCTTTTTAAAGGGGCTCAATGCAGTGATTTCTGTATATGCTTTTGTTCTGAGATGTCTCCCATAAAAATGGGTGTAAAGGGAGAATGAGTGCAGGAGAATGAATACGCCCTGAAGCAGTGAAAGCTAGTCCTGCAACCTGCCCCAGTGTGGGGCAGCGGGCGTGAGCCACACTCCGCGGAGCTGATTAAGTTTTGCCACATGCACTGTTTACTCTGACATGACCTCCTTTTGTGCTATTTAGTTTGTGTTCTGAAGAATTGTTTTGGTCTATAATAGTTGACAGATTTTTTTTTTTTGAATGGTATAAAGCTGGCAGGAAAAAAAATAGTTCTAGACCTGCAGTGTAGAAATAAGAGAAAGGTGTTGTGTTAGATGCTAAAATGCAGTAAGGAGTAAGAGCCCAACCTGGGGAGGAACACACATTTTCATCACTGGTGGGATGGAGAAATAAATTGTGGTATTCGTATGATAGAATAACAAGACAGCCACAGAGATGAATGAACTACAGCTACATGCATCAGCATTTAAGTTAACTCACAATCGTAATATCGAGTGAAAGAAGCTAGCCATGAAACAAAACCTGCTCTGTGCTCCGGCTGTATAAAATTCAAAAACAAGCAACAGGAATCTGCGGTGTTAGAAGTCAGGATAGTGGCTATTTTTGGAGAGGCGAGGAAGAACTGGTTAGGAGGAGGCCACAGGAGGGCATCTGGGGCTGCTGGTAATAGTCTTGACACAGGACTGTCACATAGGTATGTTCACCTTGATAATTCATCAAATTGTGTGTTTATAATTTGTGCACTTTTTTTGTTATGTTAATCACCATACATTACATCATTGGTTTTTGATGTAGTGTTCCATGATTCATTGTTTGTGCCTAACACCCAGTGCTCCACGCAGAATGTGCCCTCTTTAATACCCATCACCAGGCTAACCCATCCCCCCCACCCCCTCCCCTCCAGAACCCTCAGTTTGTTTCTCAGAGTCCATAGTCTCTCATGGTTCATCTCCCCCTCTGATTTCCCCCTTCATTCTTGCCCTCCTGCTATCTTCTTCTTCTTTTTTTTTTTTTAACATATATCATATTATTTGTTTCAGAGCTGCAGATCTGTGATTCAACAGTCTTGCACAATTCACAGTGCTCCCCATAGCACATACCCTCCCCAATGTCTATTTGTGCACTTTTATGTTCATATTATACTTCAGTGAAATAGGTTTAAAAATGATTGAGGAAATAGTATAAAAGTCAGCAAGCAATTAAGAGTTGATGAAAGTCCTTTGAAATGTGTTTTAAAAAAATGATTGAGGAAACAGTGTAGGAACCAGCAAGCAATTAAGAGTTGGTGAAAGTCCTTTAATCTTGTGAATGGCATCATAAAACTCCTTTTAGCCAATGAAGATTAACCAACAATTCTGTTAATGTCGGCTGAAGGTATGGATAGATTTGCAGAGGCTGGAGGAGCAACTGCTAAGTATGGGATATATGTATCTATGAGAGGTGACATTCACATGTGTATATTACACGTTGGCATCCCATAGAGACCATAGGATTGCTACTCAGTAGAGCCTGTGGATTCAGCCAGTGCACTCCCCAGCAAAATATTCCAACTCCCTCCAATTCCTGTGTTCTGTAGCTGTAGTTACAGCCTTTATCAGCCTATTCAGCCTTTACCCTGTGTTTATTACTTCAGCTTACTTTTTCATTTCGCTTTGAGTCTTAGATGCCTTGAAAAATTGTACATTTATGGGGTGTTTTTAATCCCAGGTTCTACTTAACTGGCTTAGTTGGTTTGTGCACAAGAAGTGCAAACGAATTCTAACAGTTTGTCAAATAAAATTAAATCTGTCACTACTGTATACACTTCATATAGTGTATCTTGAAGAATTATTTTTTATTTGTAGTTTGCAGTTGGCTTCATCAATGATTCCCTACTTGAAGTCAGAAAAAAAATGCAATTGATTTTCTTAGATGTGCAAGCTTCTTCACATTCAGGTTTATTTCAGGTGGAATTTTGTTTTTTAGAAGAGGGTGACTCACTTATGAGGAATTTTGAATAGTTAAGCAAGGGAGAGATCTGTTTTTCAGAGTTTCATAAATTTTCAGTTGTCTCCACTCTGCCAGGATCCGTTTTTGTTTATAACCTCTTATGTGTTAGATCTTCATGATAATTCTGATTAATAAAGTTCCTAGACGTTACCCAGTGCATGTGTTTGGAAGGAACAGAAAGGAAAGTCTCCATGAAGTGAAAAGGAGCTACTATTTTTCTTTAGTTTGGCTTGATTCCAGTATAATTCCAGTTGTTGACATTGCTAGTAAAAAGAGTATTTGACTTTTTTTCTATTTTTAGGCAATTAAGTTAATTTGTGTGTATATTTGAAAGCAGTATCTATATTAAAGGTGACTTTCAAATCTGGGCCTCAGAATGAGAAAAAAAGTTGGAGAAAAATTCTTACAGATTAAGTTAAAGACTTGCATACTTATTATTAAAAATCACCTCAGGATAGCTATATAAACTTAAGGCAGATACCACAACTTCATAATGTTGAATTTATTAATTGTTTCAGTAACTTGTTATATTTACTATCTTGCGTATATTGATTCTTAGAACATTGGTTTGCTGTGTAGAAACCCTCCCCCCACCCTTTTTTTTTAAGTAGGCTCCATGCCAAGTGGGGCTTGAACTCACAACCCTGAGATCAAGACCTGGGCTGAGATCAAGAGTCGGATGCTTAACCAACCGAGCGAGCTTCCGAGACACTCCGGAAAAAAAAAATTCTTAATTTGTTAATCCAATCTTGTATTTTTTTTGTTTTGTTTGTGAGCCAAATTGTTTGCTCACCTAAGCATTTAGCACATTTGATTATTTGCCAACTATATGCTGTGTTTTAGAGATACGAAAAGGAATAGCATCCCCGTCCATGCCCACGTTTAACCCAGATCTAGAGGGAAAGGCAGACACAAATAATTGCAGCAGTGTGACAGAGATAAGGATGCGTGCTCCAGGAACTCTGAAGGAGACCCAAAGAATTATTTTAGAAGACAGCTTTCTAGAGGAGACGTTTGCACTAGAGGATGAGTAGGAAGATGACAAGTGAGCATGAGAGAATAAGTTCAGGAAATCCCATGCTTGCAGGTTTTTTAAATTCTATTATGTGGTGATAGGGAACCCTTGAAGGATTTGAAGTAGGGAGATGATCAGATTTACATTTTAGAGAAATGACTTTTGGTATTAGGAAGAGGGTATATTATTGCATGACCGAAGCTGGAGGTAGGAAGACCAGTCAGGAAATTATTGGAAGGTGAGGATAATGAGGAAGAAGGAAGAGAGAAAGAGGCATGGTTTCCCTGCGTCCTGTGGAGGTGGGCATGAGTGGCCTTGGTATTCAATTGGATGTCAGTGGGGCCAGAGTGTAGTCTGACTCACCAAGGTGGGAATTTGCAGATGGCGGCCGTAAGAGATGCAGAGTGTGGGACCGAGGGGAGGATGGCAGGTTGAGGCTGTGGTCCTTGTGAGTCATCCTGCTGGATTGTCTAGAAGCCACGTCAAAGCGCAGTTCTGAAACTTAGGAGAGTGACAGGGGACATAGGTGTCAGCGTCTTCTGAATATGATGACATTTGATGTTTCTGGAGTACATGAGATTACCCATTGGAGGTGTGGAGTGAGAAGAGAAGACAAACACCACCTTCCAGAAAGACTTTGTGCCCCCTTAGTAAGTGTTTGTTATGCGTGGGTTTTGTTTTGTTTTGTTTCCTTCTCAATGTATAAATGATCTCTGTGGAAAACTTGGAAAGTACAAAAGTATGTAAAGACAGAGATTCATCAATAATTCCATTTTTTGTTTTGCAAGACAATCACTGTTAGCATTTGGATTATTTCCTTCCGAACTTTTTTCTATGCATTTTTTTCCCCACACAATTTAGATACCACTGTATAGACAACTTTGCATCATATTTTTTCCATTTAGCAGTTTAAGCACAGTACTATCTTATTAAAATTATAAATAACATTGCATTTAATGTTTCTGTGCAAGGATTATTCCTCCTCTCATTATTTGTGATTACAGTGTTTTCTTAGCATGGGTTCCTAGAGGTAGAATACCTTGGTTGAAAAGTATGAACAAAGGTAAAACTTTATATTGTGTTTTTTAAGATGGTTGTATTTCTTTTTAATTTTTTATTGTTATGTTAATCACCATACATTACATCATTAGTTTTTGATGTAGTGTTCCATGATTCATTGTTTTTGCATAACACCCAGTGCTCCACACACAACGTGCCCTCTTTAATACCCATCACCAGGCTAACCCGTTCCCCCACCCCCCTCCCCTCTAGAACCCTCAGGTTGTTTTTCAGAGCCCATCGTCTCTCATGGTTCGTCTCCCCCTCCAATTTCCCCCTTCATTTTTCCCCTCCTGCTATCTTCTTCTTTTTTTCTTTTTCTTAACATATATTGCATTATTTGTTTCAGAGCTACAGATCTATGATTCAACAGTCTTGCACAATTCACAGCACTCACCATAGCACATACCCTCCCCAATGTCTATCACCCAGCCACCCCATCCCTCCCACCCCCCACCACTCCAGCAACCCTCAGTTTGTTTCCTGAGATTAAGAATTCCTCATATCAGTGAGGTCATATGATACATGTCTTTCTCTGATTGACTTTTTTAGCTCAGCATAACACCCTCCAGTTCCATTTAGGATGGTTGTATTAATATATACTCCCACTGGCAGCTCTAACATTTAAGAGTTTTATTGGAGGAAGAGTCTGTAAAAGAAGTACATGGACCAGAAAGTAATGGTAGGAGAGAGACCTACAAAGGAGAGGATTTCTAGAAGGGAGCGTTAGGTAGAGGGGCTGCAGGACTGATGCGAGGGAGGTTATTTGTTTTAAAAGACAAACGAAACGTCAGCATATTTGTAGGGAATTGGAGATACTCGAAGTGAGAGAGGATGGGGTCCTGAGCTCCAGGGACAGGAGGAAGGATCGTCAGGGTGTGGGTAGGCTGCTAGGCGGCAGTTGGAGGAGCTTCCGTCTGATAGACTCATTTGTCTGTGGAGCAGAAGGGAAGACATGGCCGAGAGTAAAGGGAATGTAGAAACTTCAAGCTTGAGGTGAGGGTGAGCGGGTCTACCTTCTGAGGCGGGTGCCGGTCGAGGGAGCTGTTGAAGGACAACTGTTGGATCCCCAGTAGTGCCGAAGGTTCTCCTGAGGTTGAAAGCCACAAATCTGCAGCTTCCCCTCCCTGGCTCCGGGCGGTTTCTCTGGCAGGTGCTCAGGAGCCCAGGTGCCGTGGAGAAGCAGAGCCATCAGTTGGCCATCTGAAAAAAATTTTCCTTACAAGTATATTTAAATAACTTTAAGTACAAGGAGGTTTATTCTCTCATAAATGAGAAAAAAAGAAACAGATTGATTCCCATGGCAACCTCATGATCAAGCTCTGTCCAGGCCTTGATGCTAGTTCTATTCCCTGCGCGTTCATTGCTGCTTGTCGTTAAGTTTTACAGAAGTTGGTTAAAAAAAAAAAAAATTGGTAAAAGTTGGTATATTCTTGTATGATACATCATAAACAAATAAAAACCAGGCACATAAGGTTGAGTTAGGGGAAAGCAAAAAATAATAATTGGAAATGGCAGCATTACTATGTTTTTCTTGTATAAAACTACCGCATGTTATTGGAGGCACAATAATTGTTTCACCCGTGGAAGTTTTAGAGAAACAACGAGCGAGAAGGCAACAGAGCACTTAAAAAGCCAGTTCGTTTTCATGCTGCCCAGACGTTTGACATAAAGAACACTTTTTACGAAAGTAACATCCAGTACAGTTTTGTTTTAAAGTTACACGGCTTTGCTGTGTCTACACAGCTGTGTCTACAGTCTTGCTCTAAACACGGAAAAAGAACAATACGGTAGTTCAAGGCTAATCGTGTGGTATGGGAGCAGTTGGACAGTTGTCTATTTAAACACCAGTGGATAATTTTTTGAGGGGGTAGTTCTTATTTTTATGAGAAAAGTTCACATCATTTGATTCTCTCTTAAAATATTATAAAGAAATCATTTCTTTATCCAACTTACTATTATTTTTTCTTTTACATGGTTTTGAGTGACATCAGTTTTCAGTGGATGTAAACAACCATTCTTGGGAACAGTAGCCATTAAGTTGGTCTGAAAGCTGCTTGACAATGATGAAAAAAAAGTTATTTCCCAAAGGACTGCAGTAAGGCTGATGAGTTTTATGCCAGTGGAAGGCCAGTTTTTAACCACAAAAATTTCCCTGTAACCTTTCGTGATTGAAAACATATTACTTGCTATTCAAAAACACAGGCAAATTAGTGAGGAGAGTTTCTAAAATAAGCTCAAGGGTTAGTCATATAATTTGCGGATGACATGTCACGATGGTGAAGTGTATTTCCTTCAGTGTTTTGTTTTAAACTGTAGAGAGTACATGAAACTCCACAGTTTGGACTTCAGACATGTTTTTACAACTGTAGGATGAGCACACTTGATTTTTATTTTTATTTTATTATTTTTTTAAAGATTTTATTTATTTATTTGACAGAGAGAGACACAGCAAGAGAGGGAACACAAGCAGGGGGAGTGGGAGAGGGAGAAGCAGGCTTCCCACTGAGCAGGGAGCCCGATGCAGGGCTCGATCCCAGGACCCTGGGATCATGACCTGAGCCGAAAGCAGACGCCTAACGACTGAGCCACCCAGGCGCCCCTTGATTTTTAAAGGACTGTTTCTTTCAAGTGTATACATTTTACTGCATAATGCTTATTTCTAACTGCATTTCTTCTTGTATTTTATGATACATGGTTTATCTAACTTTGCATTGGTACATAGGAATTTAGGAAACTTGACACTGTCTTTGAAATGGTCACATAGGAGCCTCTTTATTACAGGGCTATTCTCTTAAAGCACATATGGTAAAAGGAACAAATACGAGATTTGGGGCTGCCCAGCTACATAACACGACAGTAAAGGTGCAGGAGGCTGGGTTACGTCCTCACTGTACCCAGAGTTTGAGCTGGAAGTAGTCACTGGTCAACACAGTGAACACAAGTGTGTTCTACTGTAAGGAGGGAATCAATTCTAATTAAAAATTTTTGAAAATTTTTTACTGTTATGTTAATCACCATACATTACATCATTAATTTTTGACATAGTGTTCCATGATTCATTGTTTGCATATAACACCCAGTGCTCCACGCAGAACGTGCCCTCTTTAATGCCCATCACCAGGCTAACCCCCCTCCCCTCTAGAACCCTCAGTTTGTTTTTCAGAGTCCATCGTCTCTCATGGTTCCCCCTCCGATTTCCCCCCTTCATTCTTCCCTTCCTGCTATCTTCTTTTTTTTTTTCTTAACATATATTGCATTATTTGTTTTAGAGGTACAGATCTGTGATTCAACAGTCTTGCACAATTCACAGCACTCGCCATCACACATACCCTCTCCAATGTCTATCATCCAGCCACCCCATCCCTCCCACCCCCCCACCACTCCAGCAACCCTCAGTTTGTTTCCTGAGAGGAGGGAATCAATTCTAGATGCAGCCTGACCATCAGAGAGCTAATGACAGAAGACAGTGACTCTTCAAACTAACGGCCTCTGCAACATCCAGAATATTCTGTTGCCTTGGATCCCTCTGAGACTCAGCTACCACAGAACTACTTGTTTTCTTAAGGAAATGTAAAGAGAGAAATGAATTAACTTTTTGGGCAACTTTTTACTTTGACATAATTTAAAATTTCCGAAAAGTTAAAATTTCCCATATACTTTTCACCCACATTCACCAATTGTTTCGCATTCACCAATGTTTGAGCGTGAATTGCAGACATCATTCCCCTCTACCCTAATCCTTCGGTGTGTACTTCCTAAGGACAAGAAGAGTCTCCTGTGTAACCACAGTACAACTATCAGAAGCAGGAAATCTTACATTGGATTAGACGATAGTCTTGCATCAAAGTCCGTATTTAGATTTTGCCAGTTGCCTCCAATAATGTCTTTTATAGCAATTTTTTTTTCCTGGTCCAAGATTCATATCATATCTCTTTAATCTCATTTAATCTTAATTAACCATTTTAAGTGAAATGGAGGGGGGCACATTTTTTGCATGCATATACATTTCAGCATCTTGTCTGAGACCAACAGGATTTTTTTTTTTTAATATAGAGCGTGCACACGAGCAAGGAGGGTGGGGAGAGGGAGAAGCAGACTCCCCACTGAGCAGGGAGCCCAACCTGGGACTTGATCCCAGGATCCTGAAATCAGGACCTGAGCCAAAGGCAGATGCTTAACTGACTGAGCCACCCAGGTGCCTGTGACAAAATTTTTTAAAAAGATTTAGGTATTTATTTTAGAGAAAGAACATGCATGCACGTGAGTGGGGAGAAGGGCAGAGGAAGAGAATCCTCAAGCAGACTCCCCACTGAGTGTGGAGCCTGACACAGGGCTCGATCTCAGGACCCTGAGATCATGATCTGAGCTGAAAGCAAGAGTTGGATGCTTAACCAGCTGAACCATCCAGGCCCCAGACCAACAGAAGATTCTGTATAGCTGGTATCCCATAGGAAGTACCTATACTTCATGGTTCATCAGTTAGTACCTTTTCAGCAGATGAATTACTTCTGGACAAGAAACCATTGGCTCTTATGAAGTCCTGCTATAATAGGTACTGTTGTGTGCTGAGTACAGTATTAAGCTTTCTTTTGTTCAAGGCTGTCACTTTTTTTTTTTTAAGTAATCTCTATACCCAACATGGGTGTATGTGTATATATATATATATACTCAAACTCACAACACAATCAAGAGTTGTAGGCTCTTAAGATGTCCATCGACAGATGAATGGATAAAGAAGATGTGGTATATATACACAATGGAATATTATGCCGCCATCAAAAGGAATGAGATCTTGCCATTTGCAACGATGTGGATGGAACTGGAGGGTATTATGCTGAGTGAAATAAGTCAATCAGAGAAAGACATGTATCATATGACCTCACTGATACGCAGAATTCTTAATAGGAAACAAACTGAGGGTTGCTGGAGTGGTGGGGGGTGGGAGGGATGGGGTGGCTGGGTGATAGACATTGGGGGAAGGTATGTGCTATGGTGAGCGCTGTGAATTGTGCAAGACTGTTGAATCACAGATCTGTACTTCTGAAACAAATAATGCAACATATGTTAAGAAGAAAGAAGAAGATAGCAGGAGGGGAAGAATGAAGAGGAGTAAGTCGGAGTGGGAGACAAACCATGAGAGACGATGGACTCTGAAAACCAAACTGAGGGTTCTAGAGGGGAGGAGGTTGGGGGGATGGGTTAGCCTGGTGATGGGTATTAAAGAGGGCACGTTCTGCGTGGAGCACTGGGTGTTATGCACAAACAATGACTCATGGAACACTACATCAAAAACTAATGATGTAATGTATGGTGATTAACATAACAATAAAAGTTAAAAAAAGTTGTAGGCTCTTCTGATTGAGCCAGCCAGGCACTCGACAAGGCTGTCTTTTTAACATGTGTTAGCTACTGTTTCATCGCATTGAATGTTTTGTGTAAGTTCCTGATGATATGGTTCCAAAGTATGTCCTGCACCTTATCTTTAGCTGAGGAAAGATGAGAAATGGCCATCATCTTTCTGCCTAAGGCCAGCAATTCAGTTTCTTTTCACTGGGTTATAGTTATTCTCTGGAATATGTGAACAAAGCAGCATATGCTTGTGATTCCAAAATCACTCATAACCTCCACCATGTTTGTTCCATTGAAAATTGCATGACAGTTTTCTGTACTGATGTTTCATTCTATAGATGTTTGGCAGAGTTGACATTCTGCTTCCAGTTCATTCCCACAAGAGATGACAGATTTCCAAATTGAGATTTTTCTTAAAAGACTCATGGCCTATAAGAGATGATGGACTCTGAAAAACAAACTGAGGGTTCTAGAGGGGAGGAGGGTGGGGGGATGGGTTAGTCTCGTGATGGGTATTAAAGAGGGCACATTCTGCGTGGAGCACTGGGTGTTATGCACAAACAATGAATCATGGAACACTACATCAAGAACTAATGATGTATGGTGATTAACATAACAATACAAAATTAAAAAAAAAGACTCACGGCCTAGGGGCTCCTGGGTGGCTCAGTCTCGGTTAAGCGATCCCAGGGTCCTAGGATGGAGCCGCGCATTGGGCTCTCTGCTCAGCAGGGAGCCTGCTTCTCCCTCTCCCTCTGCTGTTCCCACTGCTTGTTCTCTCTCACCCTCTCTCTCTTTCTCCCCCAAGTAAATAATAATAATAAACATTAAATAAACGAAAGACTCATGGCCTAAATGGAATCACATAATAACTAAGAAATACAGTACAGTTTTTAAAGTTATTTTGTTTAATGTTATGATTCTGCAAAAGTGAGAATTATGCTCTCATCTCTTGTGTTCTGATTTTCATTTTTTATGAATATTTGGCTGCAAAAGGATATATTGTTCCTCCTAAAGTTCACCTTGGAATGTGTTTTGTCTTTATATTGTCAGTCTGTTTCCCTTTTTATTTAATGATTTGAAAATTTTTGATGGTTTTTGTACATAAAATTTTTTCATAAATATCACTAATTATTGTCCCTTACTTTTCCAAAAATATATTTCTGTTTCAGATGATAGAATTTCAACCCATAAAGCACAAAATTAGATTCTTCACCCCAAGATAGATCTAGATACTTACCTATAGATGATCTATATTAGTCTCAGTGACATGCCTTGTCCACAGTGCTGACTCTTTTATGCTGATCAGTATAACTATAACAGTAATGTGCGTGATCACATGACGTACATGCACTTTTTGGGTAATGCCTAAGAGGCTGTTGCAGGAGGTATTCTGGTATTTGACCTTTCAGAGGTCAAGACCAAAGCCACAGGGGGGTGTCACCCTATCAGCTAACTTGTGGTTTCATCAAGCCCAAATTGCACTGCTGTCTGGTTCCTGAACTCTGGCGTACAAGTCTTTGTGGGGCAGGAGCAGATACAGAAACAAAGTCTTAGCTCTGTTACAAAGGAAGAAGAGAGTGAGTGGCTGCTAGATAGGCAACCCCCAGAACCCTTCTGCCACACTCCGGCTCTTGTAACCTTCCCCTGCTATTCACTATTCTGTAGCTATTCTAGTTCAGTTACCCCAATTTGGCACAGGTTTCTTCCCTGTAATTTTTCAGGGATTCATGTTTTATAGAGTAAGATCATCAAATAATATTTTCCTTTCTTTCATGAGGGCAAAGCAAGGGTGTAGGAAGCCACCACGCAAGTGGAAAATGTTCTTGGAGTGGTAATCGCATTATTTCTGTGGTGGTGGAAATATTCCGTATCTCCCACTATCCAGTTCAGCAGCCACTCACCACGTGCGGCGGGTGAGCTCCTGAAATGTGACTGGTGCATCTGAGGAACTGAATTTTACATTTTATATCATTTTATCTGACTTAAATTTAAATAGTCACACGTGGTCAGTGGCTACCATTTTGGATTTTTCAAGCTAGCACTATCATTCACCAATCTGAGACCCTCTCTGAACTCAGGCTACTTATCTTCAAAGTGAGGATGATCTTTTACATAGACTTGAGAACCAGGTAACATTGTGGATATAAAAGCTCTTTGAAAATCATACATTGAAAATATAAAATGACTTTATCAATATTGTGGCACCCCTGTCTTTTTTCGTAGCAAAGCTGGAAGCAACCAGTTTTTATTGCTTATCTCAGTCCTATTGTCTCTCCTGATCCCACTGATTACTTCTTTTAATGGGAATAAAACCTACAGTCTGTTGCATAAATAGGGAGAGGAAGCAAAATTAAAATAGACTAAATAGGGAGAGGAAGTAAAACAATTAATCATTGTGGAACTATGGTTGAAACTTAGCTCTAAAAAAAGTTTGAAAGTGAAAATTGAAGACTTTTTTAAATGAAAATTATATGGATAAAAATTATGTACGATCCTTATTTTAAAATACGGTGAAGATGGTTACAAAGACAAAAATAATCACTCAGAAATCTCACCACCCAGAATAGCTACTGTCAATGTTTTGATGTATCTTTCCGGGATCTTTTTCTTGTATATGTGTAACTTTAAAAAAAAAAAAAAACCACAAATATGGAAATGTGCTGCTTTAGCCTGCATTTTTCACTTAAAAATGTATGATATTTTCACATGTCAATAGAGGTACATCTAATTTAAAATATCTGTAAGTTTCTAATTACAAACATATAATACATAGTTCTACAAAATTAAAGATTCAAGCAATGTATATATATATATAAAATGTACAAAGAGAAGTTCCCAGAATTCACATCCCCCATAACATTGTTTGGTGTATGGTTTTTCTGTCTTTATATACCCACACATATACAGGTATACATATATACTAATGTTACTTTAAATTTGTTTTTATAAAAACTAAATCACAGTGTATATACTTAAGCTTGCTTTTTTTACTTAGTGACATGTTTTATACATTTATTTAATACATTAGTGTATTTTGTACAATACAGTATTCAGTTTAGTGGTGAGCTGATTTCAGCTTTTTGATGAGATATCACTATACTAACAAATATCTTTGTGTATATATATCTGTGTCTTTTTTTTTTTCTTGATATAGATTCCTAGGAGCAAAATAGGGGTCAAAGTAGGTGTACCTTTAACAGTTTTATATTTATTGCTAGACTGCTATATAATGAAGTAACGTTAATTCAGCAGAGCATGAGAATGTCTTCACAGAATGAATATTGGCATATTCATTTGGGGAAGTAAAAAGCTTTATCACTGCTAATGAATTTCCTTCTTGTTAATCCTAACTTGGGATTCAGCTAGATGTGTTTATGTGGACATATCATTAGGGAACTGCTGAGCCCACATTTTGCCTGAAACCCACTGCTTTTCCTTTGGTTCGGATTGCTGGATCTGTAAACTACTTCTTCCCTTACTTCCATCTCTTCTATTCCCCTAAAAGGTAGGGAAAGAGAAAATTTGGTGACTCTGGATTTCCTTGGCATAGAATACATGACTTACTTTGTGACTAAGAAACATAAGGCTAGTAGTCAGTACTAAGCATTCCATTTGATTCATTCAACATTCCGTTACTGATTTGGCAGGTTTTTGTGCAGCTTTGAATACATTTTATATAAACACACTTCTCCATTTTCTCCTTAGTCACCAGAGTTTGTTCTTTATAGATACTCAGTCTGGTGTATGAGCTTTAGAATAAGATAGAGTGTGCTTCTTTGGCTGGCTGAGTACTTTAAACCAAGGGTATTTCATAGGCTCCAACTAACACACACACACACACACACACACACACACACACATTTTGGCTTAAAAATTGAATTTAAGAATAATTCCTGCCCTTAAAGAGAATTAGGAATAAAACAAATGACAATGTTAGCTGCGTGGAATTAAAAAAAAACCACCTATGTGTTGAAAGAAATAGTGATTTGGGTTAGGTAGAATCTTGGAGAGCTTAATGGAAGAGATCGGATACTTAACGTGGGTTTTAAAGTTGGTGGGATTTTGCAGTCTAGGTACATAGAGTGGGAGGTGCACTCCGAATGAGAGTGAGGAAGTGAGGGGAAGGCGTGGCACACAAACCGTGGATGGAACGTTGAGTGCCCCAACATCTTGGAAAGAGCCTGCGGCTTTCTCTAGGAGCAGATCACCTGACCTGAGAAAGAATGCAGGTGGTTCCTGGAGCAGGGGTGGGGAAGGAGAAGAGCAAGAAAGAGAGAAAGGGTGGCCCCTTTAAGTGTGTAAAGTATGTTAAAGGGTTTGAGAAATAACTGAATATTTCTGACCAAGAAGATATCAGAGAAACCATCAATCCAGTGTGAATCTGACTCTTAAAGGGCCCAAGTGATCTTGTCTACCGGGGCAGTGCTGGACTTAACTGTCTCAGAAAACTTAGAGCCAGCTAAACTTCTCGGGCTTCACCTCCCCTGTGCACTTACTTGGTCATCTCCCCAGATGTCACTTCTCTCAACTGATACTGTGTCTCGCTTCTCCTTCTTACACAGGATTATCCATCCACACTCCACTGCATCTGTCTTCTCAGCCTTAACCAGCATCGTCCCACTGTGTTGCAGGGACCCTCACCGTGCAAAAGCCCAGCCCTGGACCTATCAAATTGCTCTTTTATATTTGCCCCTCTTATAGACCCAGTCCTGGGGCTGCTGAGCCTTGCTGGAGAAAATTACACAGATAGGTGTCAGTAAGTGTAGAGTTGCTAACCTGACTCATCTTAAGGCTACTGGGCATTCCTCCGGTGCTTTGTCCTGGTCTTCTCGATGATGCTATATGAAATGGCATCTATTTCATATTCTTTCCATTACCCGCATATTTCTGTCCTGCCCCTTCTTGCCTGCATCACCTTCCTGCTACTCAGAGGAGTACTTCTTCAGAACGGAATGCCCTTTCCTGCTGGCACGTCTACAAGCCCACGCCTTCAGCCATTCTCTCCTCCTCCCGGGCTGCTCTCCGCTAGGGCCAGCCCCCCTCCCTGCCACGGGTCCTGTCTCTCCTCACCCTCACAGGGACACGGACCTCTCGATCATGGTTTTGCTCTTTTGAATATGAATTCTAGCCCTCTGTTCTGGGTCTTTTCCTTCAGTGTAAACACAGGATAGTCCCCCTTTTGGCCACTGTTCATTGGTCAAGGAGTGCACACCTGACTCAAGCTGGACCAATCACAGTTCTTCACCAGGATTTCGTATTTGAAATGAAATCCCGTTTCTCTCTCTTTGGGTGGATAAAATTCAGAATGTGTATATTTTGGAACTGTTGGGAGTCAAGTTGTTTGTTTTTTTTTTAAGATTTTATTTATTTATTTGACAGAGAGTGCACAAACAGGGAAAGCAGCAGGCAGAGGGAGAGGGAGAAGCAGACTCCCTACTGAGCAGGGAGCCTGACATGGGTCTCAATCCCAGGACCCTGGGATCATGACCTGAGCCAAAGGCAGACACTTAACTGACTGAGCCACCCAGGCACACCAGGGGGTCAAGTTCCGCCTGAGGATTGGAGAGTAGAAAAAAATGATAGAGAAGAATATGAATGAATTTGAATAAATTATAGCAGAGATGCAAAAACAGCATTTCCTGAGTTCTTTACAAGCAGTGATTCCCAGCCCTTTTCATGTCATGACCCACATAGAAAATGGTAGTATCAGTCCTGCCCACCGAGGGAAATGGATAAGGCTGTGCTTATGGCTGGTTGGCACACCTGTAATCTGAGCACAGCTTAGGAAGCTGTATTCTGCAGTGTTCTGGGAGAGCACACCTGTAACCCACACCCAGGTGGGTCACCCTGTTCCAGTATCTGGTTCCAGTTCTTCGCCTGGATCCCAGTCTTTGGGTCCTCTGAGTTACCTACATAACAACCTTCCCATAGATGCCATTTGCACTCTGCCTTCCTGAACTTCCAGATGCTCGTCCCGTGTGCTGCAGTAACACCCTGGGCCCTATACTCAGATTATCTCATTATTTGTATACTTGCAGTACTGTGAGTCCCAAGAGGGTAGGAGTCACATATAGGTGACTTTTCATTATAGCCCCGGTGCCTTGGAGGGTGGTAAACATCTCCTGAATGAAGGAATTATGCTCTGCACAGATAAAAAGATTAAGATTGCAATTGGAACAAAGTCTTAAGTAAATATTCTTTCTTTCTAAAGGAGACAACTTTGAATGGGAGCCCTGGAAAGGAAAGTGCATAAGAACTATGTCTTTTTGGCATTATCTATCTAGCAGTGTTGTCAGACCACGAAATCTTTCAGTTTCTCATATTTTGACTTGAATTCATATTGGAAAATGAGACTCAGACCGTTTTCAGAATAACAAATCTCTTGTGGAAAAAAAAATGCTTTAAAAAAACCCCGAGAATAAATATACAGGCATAACAACATGGGCGATTTCTCTGTGTTGTGCACTGGCAGAATTATGTGTCCATTCTTGTCTGTCAGTACCGAAGAGTACAAGGAGGGTCAGTTTCCTTCTTCCAGGGTGAGTCTCCTTACCCTGGGGTTCTCCTTCATTCTCTTTCTTTCTCTGGAGGTAGCCCTTTACCTCCAATTTGTTGTCTGTCACACAATTTCCTGGTGTGCTGCTTCACTTCACTTTGGGTGTGAGAGAACCAGACCATAGGTCATTAAGTGACTAGTAACTGTGTGTCAACCCACGTGGTTTGGCCCAGTTTTTTAAAGCATTAGTCTCTTCTAGGGTCTTCTTCACTCCTTTGGTTCTTGGGCCCCACGACTATGGCTTATAGTAATTTTAGTAGGACTCCAGTGTGCTTTGAATTCTGGCTTAAGTTTTTTCTTTATTCATTTTGTGGCTTTTGGAAAAATAAGGTTCTTCGTTGGGACCTACACATATCTCTGTTTAAGAGTGAATTTATAAGCTGTCCATCTGGCTTTCTCCAACAGCTTGGTCTGCCTTCTTGGCTTAGACCTTAGTCCTTGCTTTTGCTTCTCTCTGGTTTTTGACATTTCCTGTACTTTTGGTTAAGATTATGACTCTTCTGTCCTTCCTTTTTCACTTCTATTTTTGTTTTGCTAACAACCATACATTATCTTTGCAAAATTATGTGATGAAAGGAGATACAGCTCAGCAGCAATTATTTAACAAATCTTAGGGAAAACGATAGATGAAGTCATAATCCTTCATAGGTTAATTTAAACATTTAATGTAATTTCAAATAAAATCCTGATTGGTTTGGGATGGAGTCAGGTGGGTAAGAGGGAATTTGGCTAAATAATTTCAAAATTAATCTGGAAAAAATAAATATGTCGGTGGCATAGAAAAGTTTGAAAGAGAAGAGGTTGGAGTCAGGACCTAATTTACCACTGGTACTCTAAGTAGTCTCCTTGGCTCTCCTCTTAACTTCTTCTAGTCAATTATTATTTTTTTTAAAGATTTTATTTATTTGCGAGAGAGGGAGAGAGCACAAGCAGGGGGAGCAGCAGAGGGAGAAGCAAGCAGACTCCCCACTGAGCAGGGAGCCCGATGTGGGGCTCGATCCCAGGACCCTGGGATCATGACCTGAGCTGAAGGCAGATGCTTAACCGACTGAACCCCCCAGGCGCCTCTGACTGAAGGTCTTGCATGATCTCACCGTGGATACTTCTCCAGCCTCAGGTCTGGCACACTCCTCTTCCCCCTCCGTGCTCCAGTTGCAGTGAAATGCTCTCAGGCTTGCCTAGTGCTCCCTCTTCTTTTTCACTTCCAGAGCTTTTCAACATGCCTTCTGCTCAGCCATAAGACATCACTCCTCTAGGAACTATTTTCTCATTCCTCAGGTCCAGGTTAGGGGCCCCTTAGCTCCCTGTCCAATTCCTATCATACATATGATGCTGTATTGTCACTGCCTGTGGATTTGTCTCCACCCTCCCACCAGCCTGTAGGTGCCATAAGGACAGAGACCAGGTATGTCACGCTCACCATTTCAACCCTAGGATTTAACACAGTGCAGGTGCTCGGTGAATGTTGGCCAAATGAAATAATTATAAGGCTATATACATCCCCCAATACAATGGTGTGATGATAAGAATAAGCAGACAGGGGTGTCTGGGTGGCGTCTGCCTTCGGCTCAGGTCATGATCCCAGGGTCCTGGGATCAGGCTCCCTGCTCGGCAGGTAGTCTGCTTCTCCCTCTGCCTACCATTCCCCCTGCTCATTCTCTCTCTCTCTGACAAATAAATAAATAAAATCTTTATTAAAAAAAAGAATAAACATAAAAATTGATGGAACTGGAAAGACAGCTCAGGAGACTGTTACATTTATAAAAATTTAGTAAGTGATAAAGTATGCATCATACATCCAAAGAGGAAAGGTGTATTTATTTGATAAGTGGTACTACCACAGCTGGTTATTAGTCTAGAAAAAGATAAGATTTAGAGATGAGTCCAATACAATACCCCCAAAAAAGGTTGCTAATGAATTAAAGAGTTAAAAATTTTTAAAAACTGGAAGAAAATGGATGTGAATGTTTACAGAAGAAATACTCGTAGGGAATACTTAATAGAGAATATTGTAGAAAAAAGACATTTCTAAGGTAAGGTATGATGACAGATTTGACCACATAAAAGTTTTAAAAGCACAAAATACATTACATCCTGGGAAATGATTCTAGTAAATATAACAAAATAAATAAAAATATATTACATATATCATATATTACATATTAAATATATGGAAAAGGAAAGGAAAAGCTTAATATCTTGAAAGAATGAGAACAATTCTAAACACCCCAGTAGGTAAATGCACACGTGGAAAATGAACAGACCATTTGCAGAAGTGAAATATAAATAGCTAAATAAAAATATTTTTAATTTTACCAGTAGCCACAAAACTAAATATTAAAACAATAAAATACTGATTTTTTTTCTGTCCAAGTGATCAAGAATTTTTTTTTTTTTAAGTTGGAGTCAGGACATGGTGAACGAGTATCCTCACATCTTGTTGAGTACCAATATCAATTGGTAGAGTTCTTTTGAAGGTTTTTGGCTCTGTGTACATCAATACCAAATGGTCATATACATTATTACAGAAGTAATTCTACTTCTGTGAATCTAGCTAGGGTAAGGAAAAATTTTAGATACAGATAGAGCTTTAAAGGTTTTCTTTAGAGAGAGAGAGAGCGCACGCGTGTGCACGAGAGTGGTGGGAGGAGCAGGAGGGGGAGAGAGAGAATCTCCAGCAGACTCCATGCTCAGTGCAGAGCCTGACTTGGGGCTCTATCCCATAATCCTGACACCATGACCTGAGCTGAAATCAAGAGTTGAATGCCTAACTGACTGAGGCACCCAGGCACCCCCAGATAGAACTGTAAAAGTTGGTCATCAAAGTGTTTAATTCACCGAGAATTAGAAGTAGTCTAAACGTCCAGCAGAAGAATAACTAAATGGTGACTTATCTAACTGATAGAATAATACATAGCTATTAAATATGAGTATGAGCCACAGCTGGGGAAAAAGATCTTCACAAGATTATATCTGACAAAAGACTTCTAGCCAGAACACATAAAGAATTCCTACCAAAAAAAAAAAAAAAAGACAGCCTACTTAAAAAAAAAAAAAGGCACTTTAAAAGGATAACAAGATGGGGCGCCTGGGTGGCTCAGTTGGTTAAGCGACTGCCTTCGGCTCAGGTCATGATTCTGGAGTCCCGGGATCGAGTCCCGCATCGGGCTCCCTGCTCAGCAGGGAGTCTGCTTCTCCCTCTGACCCTCTTCCCTCTCGTGCTCTCTATCTCTCATTCTCTCTCTCAAATAAATAAATAAAATCTTAAAAAAAAAAAACTTTAAAAGGATAACAAGATGAATAAACATTTAGGAAGTCCACAGTATCATTGCACATTAGGGAAATGGTAAGCTAAACCCCACAAGATAGCATTAGGCATTCCCCAGAGTAGCTACAATTAAAAAACCAAATGTTCGTAAGGAGATGAAGCAGGTGAACCATTACCTATTGCTAGGGAGAGCCTACATTAATTCCTTCACTCTGGGACACTCTCTCAGTATCTCCCAGGCTGAGTACACACCTGTCCTGTGACTCAGCCCTTGTACTCCAACGTATACACTGAGGGGGGAGATGAGTTTGCGTGTACATCAGAAGACATAAACAAGGTTGTTTCATGCAGCTTTAATCAAAGTAGCCCCAAACTGGAAACAACCCAAACATTCATAAACAGGAGACTGCACTGGGACACCTGGGTGGCTCAGTCAGTTAAACGTCTGCCTTCGGCTCAGGTCGTGATCCCAGGGTGCTGGGATCGAGCCCCACATCGGGCTCTCTGCTCAGCAGGGAGTCTGCTTCTTCCTCTCCGTCTGCTTGTGCACGCGTGCACGTGCGTGCTCTCTCTCAAATAAATAAAACCTTTAAAAAAATAAACAGGAGAATGCATTAATATGTTGTGGTATATTCCTATATGGAATGTTGTGTAGCAATAACAAAAGAACAAACGAGGAACCCATACACAACATGAATGAATCTCACTGACATCATGGTGAATAAAAGAAGAAAGACCAAAGGAGCACATAGGAAATGATTCCATTTACGCAATGCAAGAACAGGCAACTTAACTGACTGTGCAAACAATAACAATGGCAAGGACAGCATATGAAATAAGGCAGAACTGGTCTGGGGAACTGACTGCAAACGGGCATGAGAAGCCCTCTGGTGTGATGAAAATTTCCTATTTGTTAATCTGTATGGGGTTACAGAGGTCTATACATATGTCCAAATTCAACAAACTTTACAGTTTGTATGAACTACCCCTTTACATTTCTAACATTAATAAAAAAAAATTGGGAAAAAAAGACATGTGGCCTTCGACAAGTCACTTCATTTTTCCTAAGCTTCAATACTCACATCTGTAAATTATGATAATATCTACCTTGCAGGTTTATTAGAATAGCACATGGTGAATATGTAATAAATGGCAGTTTATTTTCAACTAGAAATATTTTTAAATGCTTATGATATGTGAAAAATGTATCAATTGAATAATATGGTTGAAGAAGTAGAAAACAAAACTCCCTTATGCATCAAAAAATTAATTTACAAAATATATTCAGTGGATTAGATGTCTTTAGTTGGTGGGATTTGTTTTTTCTTCCTATTTTTAGTTTACAGAAAGTTTTAATGAGCATTGCTTTTAGAATGAAACCTATTAATTTTCAAACATTAAAGAAATTTCAGTCCAGGGGCGCCTGGCTGGTCCAATCGGTAGAGCATGTGACTCTTGATCTCAGGGTCATGAGTTTGAGGCCCACGCAGGAGGTAGAATAAACAAAATTTCAGTCAGTAGTAAGCTCAGTGTGAACCAACAATTAGTGTGAATCTCTCTGTATTGGTTTTTTTAGATTAGATTAACTGAAGAGGAGTAACTATAACAAAGGAGGGATTTTAGTTTTATGTGCCACCATGGAAATAACCTAGATGTTCAGGAAAAACATGGCAAGGACAGCATATGAAATAAGGCAGAACTGGTCATGGTTCTCTCGGAGAAGAATTACTGAGAAGGGTCCGATGGCTGTTCCCAAATTAGAAAGGCATTCATGTGACAAGGAGTTTGTTGTGTTTTCTGTGGTCTCAAGCAGAACCAGTATCAGCAGGTAGAAGCCATTCCAGGGAAACGATTTCTAGGCTGTGTAAGAAAACCCTTTGTGGCAAGTGCTATTTATTCACGTATTCAAGACATTGATGGAGAGCTTTTTGTTGCAGGTGCCCCACTAAGCATAGAGTTCAAAGAGTAAGTAAGACGTGGTCCCTTCAGTGAGCATGCACAGTGACGAAGGAACCTGTGCAAACAATAACAATGTTTCCAATGCTGCGGTAGAAGTGTGAACAGAATGTTATGAGAGCAAGGAGGAGGCAGGGAATTGGAGGAGGTAACATTTTGGTCTAGTATTCAGCAATGAATTAATCAGTGTTTGCCAAGCAGCCATGGGGGAATGGTATCTGGGGCAGAAAACCAGGGCTGTGTTTGATGAGCCTGTCAGGATATATCTGGGACCAGATTGTTTAGGACCTTGTTTTGTAGGCAACAGGAAGCTCTTAAAGACCTTTAGGAGAGGGAATAGTGTGTGTTTGGAGGGCGGTAACTCCAGCCATGCTGGGTAAGTCCAGCTGGATGGGGGAGAGACTGGTGGTAAGATGGTAGTTGGGGGAGCGTCCTGTCCTCAGGGGGGCATATGATGATGGTCAAGGAGTTGTTAGTGGAGTGAGGGTTTGACCGCATAGCATGCATTCCTGAGGGAGACCTAAGAGGTCTTGGATGACAGATTGTTTCATTGGTTCAGGAGGTCAAGGAGAAGAAAGAACTGAGGATGATTCACAGGTTGCTAGCTTGCGAAAATGGGGACCTGCTGATCCTGACCTTACCCACAGGCACCTTTTGATCATGGTTGTGGGGACAGGGGACTGGACACTTTCACCTATCAGCTCCCTGTTGCAGGTACCATATCCGTTTGCTCACTTCTGTCTTCCCAGTGATGGACAGTGAATGCACGAATGAATGAACAATTTGCCATCTCTCCCAAAGTGGCCTCCTAATTTGGTGGCAATTCTTGGACTCCTGTCTTTTGTACTTAAGTAATATTGCCCAGGTTAAAAATGATATCAAATATTAAATTTTGGAGACATGGACTCATTGGTTCATTGAACAAACATTTAATTTACTATATGCCAGGCACCATTCTTGACTCTGGAGGAAACAAGAAAGACAAAAATCCATGCCCTCATGGAGTTTTTATTCTAGCAAGGGGAGAGAGACAATGAAAATAATAATGAAGAAGGAAAGATGGTGGCAGGCGCTGTGGGGGAAGAGCACAGAGTGGGGTGAGGGAGGGTTGGGGTGTGTGGTGTGCAACTTTCTACAGGGTGGTCAGGGAAAGCCTCACCGAGCCAGCGACATCTGAAGGAAGTGGGGACGTGAGCCATGCAGACAGTGAGGAGGAGTGCAGACGCAAAGATCAGTGGGGTGGGAACTTGCTTGGTGTGTCCAGAGCCACAGTGAAGAGGCCAGCGAGGCTAGAGCAGAGTAGGGGGGGCAGGGAGGGAGCAGGTGGGTCAGAGCTCGGGGTGAATTGGAGCCAGGAATGCTGATGGAAAGATGTGGCATGTTTCTGAGCTGCAAAGCCTTGGAGGGTTTGAGCAGAATGATATGATCGGACTTACGTGGCCACAGAATCCCTTAGAGAACAGACTGAAGGAGAAGCCGGGCCAGAGGCAGGGAAACCCAGCGGGAGGCTATGGGAGAGTCCAGGTTAGAGAAATGAGGGGGGCTTGGAGGCGGTGCGTAGGCAGGTTCTGGATATCGTTTGAAGGTAGGTATCCCTGACCAGCTGCCGGCTGGAGAGAGCCGGCTTGGGGACAACGTCAGGAACTCAGTTTGAGCACATGACATTTGAAACGCCCAACAGGCATCGAGGTGGAGATGCTAAGGAGGCAGCTGGATCTACATTTCCAAGGTTTAGGGGGGAAGTCCAGACTGAAGATCTAATTCAGTTCTGAGGGAACTTGTTAAGTGAGTGTAACTTAGGACTTGAACACCCAAGAAGGGAGAATGCCATACACAACACTGCTTTAGAATCAAGTGCCTTGGGAAGATTGCAGATCCTGTTTAGTAGGTACAGAGACGTTAGATAGATCAGATAAATTAAGCTGCTAACTTGTACCCAAGATAAAAGTTGTGTGCATTTTAAAGGACAGTGCATTCTTAAGTCATGTATAACCCCTATTATGTTTGCTTTTTAGTTTTACTTTAAAAATAAAACATGCGTCTTAAGTCAATAAAATTAGTGAAATTGACATTTTTAAATGCAGTTGCCTTGACTCCAAACTTCCTTTCTTAGCTTGTTTTCCCCTTCTTGTTGGTGTTTCTTCACAGATTTTAAGTTTAACAGTTGTACAATATACTTAGGAAACAGTTCAGGGTTTACTGGACTTAATTCCTAACTTATGAATAATAGCTGTCAAAAGATTGGGAGCTATAAGAGATATTTAAGCCTTTTTATAGCTAAACACTTCATAATGTATAACCGCTAATATCCTATTTACTCTAGCATTACTTAGAAGATCCTGAATAGTATTTACTATAGTAAGAAATTATGGAAAATATCCATCTTGATTGATACCAGTGGTATGAGATGGGGATTTATTTATTGGTTAATGAAATTTTCCCCTTCCTTTTAATATTTAGCCTTCTGTACATGATTAGGTAGTATTTATTAAGTGTATGTGTTATGGAGAGCATTTGACCATATCTGGGGTTGGGCTACTTGCTTCAGGCACCACCTGAAAAAGACAGAGCCTGAGTTGGGGAAAAGGTAGAACTATATTCATTGTTTTCTAAGAACGATTTATGGAGAGGCTATTCTGTTTCAGGCCTTTCCTTTAATCTAGTAGGTGTTAGATGTAGAGAAACTGAAAATAGCATGGGAAGGTGGTGGGGCACCATACAGCAGTGTAGGTGCTCTGGTAGGGGAAAATGGAATCACTGATACACTGACGGGAGTGGACACTTGTGTCACACTATGTGTCAAGGACAGGTCTCACACCTTACACATCTTCACTCTGAACAACAGTTCATTTAGATTACCTCCAGTTTGCACTTGGGGAAACAGACAGGTGTAACTTGCTCAAGTTCACACAGCTAAGTGGTAGAGCCAGGATGTGACCTAGGTAGGTATCACTCACTTTTTTGAGTACTTCCTTCCTGCCACGCACTGTACTGAATGTCTTATTAAGTACATGCATCTGATGAATCCTTTTACCGCACGTGGAATATTGTAAGCCTCCATTTTATCCCCGAGGTGGCAGAAGCTTGGAGAGGCAGTTACCTGAAATCACACTGTTAGTAAGTGGCCGAGCCAAGACAGGGGCTCAAGTATGACTCAGAGTCTGCCACCGCATTGCTTCACTTAGGAAAAGTCAGGAGATGGTGTAAGTGTAATGACTATGGCATGCCTGGTTACCTGATCAGGCATTTTAAATTTCAGGAAAAGCAGCATGTCAACATGAACTTATCTAAATATTTGCTTAATAATATGTAGGGGCGCCTGGGTGGCTCAGTCAGTTAAGCGTCTGACGCTTGCTTTTGGCTCAGGTCATGGTCTCAGGGTCAGGAGATCAAGCCCCGCGTTGGGCTCAGTGCCCAGCATGGAGCCTGCTTAAGATTCTTTCTTTCCCTCCCATGCCTACCCCCCAAAATTAAAAAAACAAAAAAGAGTAATATGTAAATGTAACATTCCCAGCATGTTATATTAACTCTAAAAAAGTAATCAAATTCTTCGGGGCACAAAATGAGTTAATAATTGCAATACGGTATTTTCACTGCACACAATTCCAGTTATTTGCATTAAACCAATAATTAATTACATTGGGTTTTTTTTTACTGTGTTTATTTAGATTTGAGCATATGTTACTTTGTAATTGATCCTAAGCCTTCATATTAAAAACAAATTAGCGGAAGCCTGATGATCACATTCCTCTTTAACAGATATTTTAGTGGGATTACTAAGTATTTCATTATCTGAAAGCACTTAATGCTCTATCAGCATGGGTTCTCCTAAGCAATGTTCACAAAATTAGTTAGAACAAAAATGAAATCCCATCTGTGAAGATTTATCTTGCTGCCATTATTGGAGGGTACTTTTCATAGGTTTTTCTGCATTAAAACTCAGCATGATCTAACAGCAAAAATATCAAAGACTATTTCTTTTTCCTCCAAGTGAATACGATGTGCCTTGAAAAAAATGTTACTCTCTTTCTCAGCAGAATTTTGAAAGCATTTTCTGGTTAGATTAGCACTCTATCAAAATTGCTGCTCAAAACTGCTGCATTTAAAAAAAAAATTCATGACAGTATTTCTTCTACCTATTTATTGATCACAGGTCAGTGATAAAAGAAAAAAGCTCATCCTTCCCTGTCTTTTGCACTCATATCAGTATCTTTTAAAATCTTTTTTCTTCTGTTGTAGAAAATTTAGAAAATGAGTTTTAGGAAAAAGAAAAAAACTGTAATTCTTCTATTTAGTGATAACAGTTCTTAATATTTTGCATTTGCCCAGACGTTTTTTCCCCTATCTATATAACTATAGATAAAATAAATGCCTATGTGATTTTAAAAATTAAAAGCGGATTCATGCCATATTTAAATAGGCACAAAACTATGTCTTTCATGTATTGTTTAAAAACATTTTTATGTCAATAGATAATATCCCTGCAGCACTATTTTTTTAAAGTAGGCTCCATGCCCCAGAGTGGAGCCCAACTTGAAGCTTGATCTCATGACCCTGAGATCAAGACCTGAGCTGAGATCAAGAGTTGGACACCCAACAGACTGAGCCACCTGTGTGCCCCTCTGAAGCACTATATTTATCAGCTTCATGTTCTGCTGTATTTCAGAGCCACAATTCTGCCTGCCTCACTGTAATCCAATGTGAGCAGGGGTGCTGTGCTGTGATACATTTTTTTGTGTTATATTCAGTGATGATTATGTTGTGATAAATGGCATTTTCACTGGATGGGAGAGTTTGCATTAATGATGAATATCTTGATTTAAATGTTGTGACTCTGTATTCACCGCAGTTATTCAGAACACAGTTGAGGCAGAAAAAGTAAGCTTAATTTCATGAAAGCTGCAATAGATTAAGTGTAATCAGTTCACCTTATTCGTAAAGAGACCACCTCAGGCCTTTACCTGAGGCTCTTTTTCCCTCTAACTTTAATTAGGACTTTAGGGCTAAGCTTCAGTTACCTGGAAAAAATTGATGATATCTCTATGAAAATGACTAAACCTCTTATGTCAACTCTTATTCTTAGAAGAAATGTTTATTTGATTAGCGGTAAGCGGGGGGTGGAGAGAGACCTTTCGTAATAGATGGTGTGCTAGACGCTTTTTGTTCACACTTCACAAAAAACCCACCAGGCGGGGATTGTGTTCTGTCAGTGTGTCTCTTTCTCTGTCCGTTTCCTCATGTGCTGAAGAAACAACAGGAGACTCAAGTTGCTGCTAAGGCAAGTGAGAAAACGGAGGTGGTGCCTCAGGAATGACTGGAAGCCCACGTTTCTAGGATTCATGCGGAGGGGCAGGTACTAGTCAAAGTGGAAAAATTAACTTTTGATTTGGGCACGCGACTTTATCCATGTATTTGAAAACGGGTATGTCTGATGTTCCAATGAATATCTGCCAAAAAAAAAAAAAAAAAAGAGTGGGGGATAAAAGTGCCCTGAGCAGCCCTTGCTCAAAAACGCACTCCATATGTCTAGTTTCCTGCTCCAGTACCTGCTCCACTCCACCCTGTTAGCTGGCTCTGTTTTGCTATTTCAGGATCTCATCTTAAAAGTAAATGTTTTGTAGTTTATTTTGGCATCCACCCTAGCATATTTTCTTTCTATCATTTCCATTTTTGTCCCTAACTTGTTTTCTCCTGCCTGGGTGGAACTGAGGCGGTGTAGCTCAGGGGGTCCCAAGCCTTGGCATCAGACCGAGGTTGACATCCAGACTCCGTCATTTACTGCTAGCCTGGCCTCAGGCACGCAGGCTCAACCCATGTGTGCCTCAGTTTCCACAGCGGTAAAGTACAGAATCAACAGAACCAGTAATACAGAATAGAGCCCCCAGAGGCTTATCGTAGTTCAAAGGAGGGAAATGCATAGAAAGTAGCAAAACTTACTCTTAAACCCCTTTTGCTCCATTAACTAATATGAAGTAATTGATTTTGCTCAGTGGCTTACAGTGCATCATCCCTCCGCCTCTCCCTCCCCCTGGCCCCCATCCTCCTCCCGAACTTGAACACAGAATTCAGGAGAACGTTGGAACAGGCCATACCTCTGCCAAGAGCCTTCTCATCCTCTGCTTGACTCGTCCACATACACACCTGTTTCCTGTCTTCTTCTAATAACACAGAAGAATAAAAACAGAGTCTGATCTGCTTACACAAAACAATTACCTCTTACCCAGAGTCTTTCTGGAAAATAATTCCTGCCATTTGTATCCCTGGCTTCCACGTCAGCTCATCCGCTGAGGCCTTAACTTGAAGTGTTTTTCAGTGTGCTTATAACCTCTTCCATGCTTGGTGTTTTTGTTCTTTGCCCGGTATTTAGCGGTTGGTGATTGTGTGCTTTCGCCAGTGGTGTGGTTCTGACTGGCTGGTTTTTGATGCTTGCTTTTTGATGCTTTCCAATGTCCATTTTCTTTAGTGAAAATGCAGTTAATAAGTGAGGACAGACATCATATTTTACCTGCAAGGCAGATTTCTGAAATATTTTGAAAATGTCTGCTTAAATGAGGTTTTTTGGTTTTTTTCTGTTTTTTTAAGCTTGCGTTTTCCTCATTGCTTTGGCATAAAAGATAATTCCTCACGTACGTAGTCACTGAGCATCTGTTTTGTGGGATGTAGGTTCTAGAGAGTTTGTCTTTAAACTTAATGATGCCTTTTTTCTAGTTTTGGGGGGTACATGTTAGTTGAAACAGACTGAAGGTTGTACAGAGAGGTAAGTAAAAACTTGTGCTTTTTTTAAAAAAAATAGTGTAAGGCTTCCTACTAAATTTTTATTGGGTAAAATAAACATAAAATTTACCATTTTAACCCTTTCTGAGTGAACACTTCTGTAGCATCTGTGGAAGCTTTTCACCATCCCAAACTGAAACCACACCTGTTAAACACCAACTGCCCACCCTGCTCCCAGCCCTGGCTTTCACTGCCCTGCTGTCAGTCTCTCTGCATTTGACTACTCTAGGTACCCTTTGTAAGTAGAATCATGCAATCTGTGTCCTTCTGTGAGTGGCTTAGTTCACTCACCATAATGTCCTCAGGGTTCATCCATGTTGTAGCACGTGTCAGAATTCCCTTCCATTTTCAGGCTGAATAATATTCCATTGTACGTACAGCTCACCCTTCAATAACAAAGTTTGAATTGCATGGATCCACTTACGTGATTTTTTTTTTGGTAAATAACCTTACAGCACTGTGAATGTATTTTCTGTCCCATATGATTTTCTTAATATTTTTTTCTCTCGAGCTTGCTTTACTGGAAGAGTTACCATATATAATACATATACAAAATACGTGTCAGTCAGTTGTTACGTTATTGGTAAGGCTTCCTGTCAGCAATAGGCTATAAGTAGTTACATTTTTGGGGAGTCAAAAGTTATGCATCAGTTTTTAACTGTGCGTGTGGTACAGGGGTTGGCACCCATCACCGCTGCGTTGCCCAAGGGTCAAGTGTATATACCACACTTTTTCTCCATTCATCCATTGATGGACATCTGTGTTGGCTCTCTTCTCACTTTAAAATTGGATTAATTGGTTTTTTTTTTCTGTTAAGTTGTAAGAGTTTTTAAATATAATTTGGATATTAACCCTTTATGAGATAATAGGATTTGCAGGTATTTTCTCCCATAGATGGCCTTTTCATTTTGTTGATAGTTTCCTTTGATGTTGTCCCACTTGTTTATCTTTATTTTCATTTTCTTTGCTTCTGGTGTTAAATCCAAAAAATTATTGCTGAGACTGACATTAAGGAGCTTACCACCTGTGTTTTCTTCTAGGAGTTTTATGGTTTCACATCTTACAAAATCTGTTTTGAGTTGATTTTTGTGTGGGTGTAAGATAGGGGTCCAGTTTCATCCTTTTGCATGTGGTTGTCCAGTTTTCCCAATACCATTTATTGAAGAGACTATCCTTTCCCCGTTGTATGTATGTTCTTGGCTCCTTTGTTATAAATTAATTGACCATGTATGTATGGGTTCATTTCTGGACTGTGTATTCTGTTCCACTCATCTGTTTTTATGCCAGTACCATACTGTTTTGATTTCTGTAACTTTTTAAGATAGTAATATTAAGGAAGCCCCACTTAACTTCCATCATGCTCAGGCAATTAAAAACATCAAAAGCATTTCAAAACTCGGTGAATATGAGCATGTTACCTTACTTAAAATTCATCCTGAAATAAACAACTTGTGTTATAAAGTAATATAGTGTGGACATTTTTGTTTTAATAGTACTTAATTTGGGTGTAAAAATGCTCAACAAGTATTTCTAATATCAAAATTTTCAAATAAGCCACAGCTGAGATAACAAAGATATGCCATTCTCTGGATAAAACCTTCTCTTTTAATTAATTTTTCACATCTTAGTTACTTTTAATTTCGTTTACTTTCTTAATTTTTTTTTAATTACTACGGAAAACATGCTAGTAACATTCAATCTGAATGAAGTAAAATATGCAATTTCCTCTCTCCCCTTTCTTCCACCAATTCTGCTCCCCAGAAGTAAGCACTGAAAGTTTGGTGTATCACTTTCCAGAGCATACAAGCCTTTGGACAGCCATGTAGTTACATATATGAGGAGGGAGAGATTAAGGGAGGAGGAAGAGGAGAGAGAGGGAGAGGGTAGGAGATCGTGTGAGTGTGTGTGTGTGCACACGTGTATACACACATGTAATTTCAAAGTAAAAAACAAAAGGGCCCATGCCATAATAATGTTCTATAGTATGGTTTCTTTTCCACTTAATACAATATGTCAACCTTTTCCTCTGTCAGTACATAGAATTCTGCCTCATTTTTTTTTTAAGATTTATTTACTTATTTTAGAGAGAGGGAGTGGGGAGGGGCAGAAGGAGAGGGAAAGAGAATCTTCAGCAGACTCCATAAAGAGCGTGGAGCCCAACGTGGGGCTCAGTGTCAGGACCCTGAGATCACAACCTGAGTTGAAACCAAGGGTCGTTTGCTCAACCAACTGTGCCACTCAGGCACCCCCCCCATTTTTTCCAGAAGCTTCATTCTTTGTCACTGTTTGGGTATAATCATCCCGTATTCACAGATACTACTGTTGTTTTGGCATTGCAAGGACACTGCAGTGAATACTCTTGTATATGTATTTTTGCACACTTAAGCTAGGATATTTCTGTAGGATAGATGCCTACAAATGTGATTGCTCATCCATTTGCATATACACATACTCATCATTTTAAGGCCCTTTGATACATTTTACCAAATTGCTATCTCAAATGCTTGTACCTATTAACCAAAAATCTATCCCTTTAACACTAGATTTTGTGATTGTAAACAGCTTTTACTGATCTAATGGGTGAAAAATGGTATGTTATTATTTTATTGTTCTTGCCTGGATTGTTAGTGAGGTTGAATGTCTTTTCCTAGTTGTATTAGCTATTTATATGCTCCAAAGTGCCTTTTGTTTTTAAGAGTGTTTGTCATATTACTGTTGTTTTAAGATTTTCTTTATTTGTCAGAGAGAGAGAGAGAGAGTGAACGTGCACAAGCAGGGAAAGCAGCCAGCAGAGGGAGAAGCAGACTCCCCACTGAGCAGGAAGCCCGAAGCGGGGCTTGATCCCAGGACCCTGAGATCATGACTTGAGCTGAAGGCAGATGCTTAACCGACTTAGCCACCCAAGCACTCATATTCTTATTGTTTTTTTTCTTCTTTTCTCCTTTTTTTTAAATTATGTTCAATTAGCCACTGTATCATTAGTTTTTGATGTAGTGTTCAGTGATTCGTTAGTTACGTATAACACCCAGTGCTCATCTTATTGGTTTAAATAACTTCATGTATATTACTCCTCTGCACAGTATAAGTTGGAAATACTGTTCATTTTGTTCTTTTAACTTTGTATGTAGTAACTTCTGCCAAAAAAAAAGGTTTTTAAATTTTTTTTTAAGATTTTATTTGACAGAGAGAGACATAGCGAGAGAGGGAACACAAGCAGGGGGAGTGGGAGAGGGAGAAGCAGGCTTCCCGTGGAGCAGGGAGCCCGATGCAGGTCTCGATCCCAGGACCCTGGGACCACGACCTGAGCCAAAGGCAGACACTTAACGACTGAGCCACCCAGGCGCCCCAGAAGGTTTTTTTTAAATCTTAATATAGTCAAATCTGTCAACTTTTTACAGCCTCTGGGTTTGGTATCGTGATTATAAAGACCCTTCCAAATCCAATATTATGAAAATATTCATCTACTTCTATGTTTATTATATTAAATTATGAATACATTTGCAGCTTACCTTTGGGTAAGATACGAGGGTAGAGATCTCTTTGTTTCAGCATAGAGATTCACTTGTCTCAGGGCAGTTGATTGAATAATCATTCCTTTACTCATTATTTAGAAATAAATGAGTAATTTATCACATGCCTTCCCTGTGAATGGATTCTCTTTCACTGAGCTACCTGCCCTGCTGGGGGGCCATTCTGGGTATCAAGTTAGACCAGGGATCACCAGCTCTGGAGGAAGAGGCCCTGGGTCTCACTTGCCATCACGTACTGGTTTTGTGACCTCAGACAGTGATGCAGTCTTCCTCTATCCCAATTTTGGCATCTTTAAACTGGGGGTGGTGTCCTGGCTACTTTGCAGGGTTGTGAGGTTTCAATAACAGAATACCTGTAAAGCGTTTAGGGCAGCAGCTGGTACGTGCCGAGCCCTGGAAGAACAGTAAACTGTTAGTGTTCATGGGACTACCATACCATGATAGCCAACCCTTCCTGCTGTGCTTTGCTGTGCGAAAAGACAAAAATCTCTTTATTGTTCTTTACTTTTCTAAAGGTGAACTTTGAAACCAGCTTTTCAAGTTTTGAAATGAAATTTCCTTAAGATTTTGAAAGTTATTGCGTTCAGTTTATGAGGTCTGCTTTCAGAGTGGCTTCGTTTCAGATGAATGTCCTGTGTTGGACATATAGTTTGACTTTACTTTGTGATCATTCGGAGTCTTGCTTTGATTGATTGTGACAGTTTACTGATAGGGCAGATGTGTTTGGTTTTAGTTCTAATTTTGAATATTTTTGTTTTTTGCTTTCTTAAATGGCTTTTACCCTATATTCAGTGGCTTTATGTATATTTTCCTTCTGATTAATTTGGACATTTACAGTTAGTGTTAGGTTTTTTCCCCTAGTAGTTACATAAGTAACTACAACTCGACATTCCCACCTCCCTTTCATCCCCCAGTTTTTGATGAGCTACATTACTGTTACTAGCCTTTCCAAATGATTTTCTGTTAGGATTATGTTTTTTTTTTTAATGGACTAGAGCCCCATCCCCAGTGGCTTAACCAAATAGGGGATATCTTCCTCAGAGGTGGGCAGTTGGGCTGGTTTCATGGCCACACGGTATCACCAGTAACACTGGCCCTTGGTGCTCGGCCACCTGGCTGTCTCTCAGCTCCTGACTTTTGTGCTCATGCTCATCTTTCCGTTATGTGATGGTCGGTGTACCATCTGTAGTCTGGACAGGAAGAAAACAAGGAGGACAAGGGAGATGTGCCTGTGTTGGAGCGAAACTTCCTAGAAACCCTACCCTTAGGTCTTCCTGGCCAGAGCTGTGTGTCACATCATCACCCCGGCTGTCACCCCTACCTGGGAAAGTGAATATTTTTAACTGGGCACATTGCCTCCCTGAACCAAATTGGGGTTCTGTTAGTAAGGAAGAGAAGTAAAAGATTATCAGGGAAGCAATTAGTTATATTGGGCACCAGTCTACTTTTATACTTCTAAATGATAACACATCCTCAGGGCAAAGACCGTGAGCTATAAAAAGTATCTCTTAAAGGGGAACCCTCCTACACTGTTGGTGAGAATGCAAGCTGGTGCAACTACTCTGGAAAACAGTATGGAGGTTCCTCAAAAAGTTGAAAATAGAGCTACCATATGATCCAGCAATTGCACTACTGGGTATTTACCCCAAAGATACAAATGTAGGGATCCGAAGGGGTATGTGCACCCCAATGTTTACAGCAGCAATGTCCACAAGAGCCAAACTGTGGAAAGAGCCAAGATGTCCACTGACAGATGAATGGTTAAAGAAGATGTGGTATATATACACAATGGAATATTATGCAGCCATCAAAAGAAATGAGATCTTGCCATTTGCAATGACGTGGATGGAACTGGAGGGTGTTATGCTGAGTGAAATAAGTCAATCAGAGAAAGACAAGTATCATATGATCTCACTGATATGAGGAATTCTTAATCTCCGGAAACAAACTGAGGGTTGCTGGAGTGGGGGTGGGGTGGGAGGGATGGGGTGGCTGGGTGATAGACATTGGGGAAGGTATGTGCTATGGTGAGTGCTGTGAATTGTGCAAGACTGTTGAATCACAGATCTGTACCTCTGAAACAAATAATGCAGTATATGTTAAGGAAAAAAAAAGAAGAAGATAGCAGGAGGGTAAGAATGGAGGGGGAAATCGGAGGGGGAGACGAACCATGAGAGACGATGGACTCTGAAAAACAAACTGAGGGTTCTAGAGGGGAGGGAGGTAGGGGATGGGTTATAAAGAGGCACGTTCTGCATGGAGCGCTGGGTGTTACACGCAAATAATGAATCATGGAACACTACATCAAAAACTAATGATGTAATGTATGGTGATTAACATAACAATAAAAAATTTTTTAAAAAAAGTATCTCCTGACCCCCATTATGGAAGATGAGGAAGTCAGACTATTTAAATGACCTTCTACCTTTTCTTCCTCCTCTATCTTCTGAATTTTGTTAATTATGTTATTTTTTTCTAGTATATATCGTTCTTTTGTAACATTTTTATTCTCTCATGTAATGAATCCAGCATCTGCCTTGGTCCTTTTGCTACAGTTTCTTCCTTCATCCTTGGGTTGTTGTTACTCCTCCGTAAGTTTCTTCAGAATGGGCCCATGTGAACTGTTTCATTTCCATCCTTGCGCATCTTCCAAATACTGCCCGATGCCTTGGTACTAAAGCGCTTTAGTATAAAATTATACTAAAAAAGTATAAAATTCTCCAGCCACACTTTTCTTGTATGATCATTACTGTGCTGTTTTCTGAAGGGAAATATTACCGCACGTCTGAAGCCAGCCTGATTGTTCTTTTACAGGTGGCCGTGGCCTGACTTCCGTTTTCTTTTTCTTGATGGTCATAGAATTAGTGTTGTTGTTGTTGTTGTAGACACGGCACAGAGGCACAGTAACCTCGCTGTATCCTGATGATCATTCACCTGTTAGTTTGTCAAAAGTATGCCCACTTTCAATAGCACCACTTAAAGTAACTTGTCGAATTTCTTGAATTATATCTTGGAATACCTTTTCATTTCTCTCTGTTCTTTTCTTCAGAAATCCCAGTCAGGATATGTTGGTTGTCCATTGTCTTTGCCTGTATCTGTTATTTTCTCTGATACTTTTGTTTTCCATTTTATTTTCTCGCTTTTTCAAGCTCTACTTCCACTGCCGTGTTTTCAGCAGGGTCTTTGCTCCTTTTTGTGGCCTGCCCAGCATTACCTTTTTTTTTTTTTACATGATGACTTGATTTTACTCTTCCTTTCCTTTCTGAGCTCTGCTAGTTCATTCTTTTTAAACCTTTAGTTGTATCATTTCTTTTCTTTTGCAAGCTGTTTTATCTTTGTTTTCAGCTCTTATTTCATAAAGGCTCAAAAAATTACTTGTAACAAATTATCACATATTCAGTGGCCTAAAAGAACACACATTCATTATCTTACAGTTCTGGAGGTCAGGAGTCTGACGTGGGTCTCACTGGGCTGAAATCATGTTGTTGGCATGCCTGGTCCCTTTCTGGAGGGTCTCGGGGAGAATCCCCCTTTTTTCACCCTTCCCACCTTCTAGAGGCTGCCTGCATTTCATCACTCAGGGTCCCTTTCCTTCACCTTCAAAGCTAGTAGCGGTAGGTCAAGTCCTTCCCACATCACCGAGCCCTGACCTCCCACAGCCCCATCTCCTTCCAACTCTGCCTTCTCTTGTGTCCCCCTCTCCATTTTTTTTTCCTCCTCTCCATTTTTTTAAAAAAGATTTTATTTATTTATTTGACAGGGAGAGAGTGAGAGAGTGCACAAGCAGGGGGAGCTTTAGAGGCAGAGGGAGAAGCAGACTCCCCGCTGAGCAGGGAGCTCAGTGTGGGACTCGATCCCAGGACCCCGAGATCATGACCTGAGCTGAAGGCAGCGGCTTAACTGACTGAGCCACCCAGGCGCCCTCCTCCTCCATTTTTAAGAACGCTGGTGATAGGAGTGGGGCATAATTCTGCCTACCACAGAGATCATCTTAAATTAATGTTTTTGGCCATGATTTTTTACCTGGCCTGGCAAAATTATCTTTGAACGTATTCTTTTTTATTTCCTGCTTATTGTCTCTCCCTCTATCTCAGTAGTAATTTTTAGAAATAAATTTATGCTTGTTCATAAGTAAGAGGAGTTTTTCCACGACAGGCTGTTAATGTGGGCTAGGGATTGGGGGAATAAAGCAAGGTAGCTGGTAGTTTGTATTTAGGTCTGTTCATGGATGTTCAGTCCTAAGGCAGGATTTGCTCTTCCTAGATCCAGACATGGGAAGCCCCATGTCAATCAGTGGTGTGTTCCTTTGTGTGGAGGTGTATGTGGGTGTGTGACTGAGTTTCACTTCTCTTCAGGCTCCCGGCCACCCCTTATTTCTCTTATCACAGTATTACTTCTACCTTACTTGTATAATTCTTAAGGATAAGTTTTAGTTAATCAGCTTGTTGATTCTGAAATATTCCTAGAAGACAAACAATGACAATAATGGCTATGGTAGACTTACTAATTATTACGTATGACTGCCTACCACCTACATCCTTTTCAAGAGAAACACCTCTCCTGTGGCCTTACCCGACCGTGGCGGCATTTTGAACCACCTGCTCCCTGTGCGTGCTGTTGACCTTTGCCCTGCCATGGCCACGGAAGGACTTGATCCACAGAAGGCCACCCGTGGTCTTACCAGCAACCTGGGGCCTGACTCAGAAAGTTTAAATCAAGCTGTTTTAAGCACGATGTATATTGTCTAGGTTCAAATTCAGGCTCAGCCAGTTACTAGTTGTGTAATCTTAAGCAAGTTGCTCGAGGTTCACTATGCCCCAGTTTCCTTTCTATAAAATATCAGATTTTTTATAATGCTGTTTTAAGAATTGAAAATAGTTAATCCACATAATGTCCTTGTAACTGTCTGACTCATACTCAGAGCTTCGTAAATGGTAGCCATTATTATTACTCTATTAGAAGTTTGGAATTAGGAAACCGAACGAGTAGGGAGAGGTACCAGTAGTAGAAACTAAAGCTGGAGTGTCATGACCTAGAACAGTAGTTCTTTTTTTTTTCCCTTTAAACTTTTTATTGTTATGTTAATCACCATACATTACATCATTAGTGTTTTTCTGAAGCTTTCTTTTTTTTATTTTTTTACTGTTATGTTAATCACCACACATTACATCATTAGTTTTTGATGTAGTGTTCCATGATTCATTGTTTGTGCATAACACCCAGTGCTCCACGCAGAACATGCCCTCTTTAATACCCATCACCAGGCTAACCCATCCCCCCACCCCCTCCCCTCTAGAACCCTCAGTTTGTTTTTCAGAGTCCATCGTCTCTTATGGTTCGTCTCCCCCTCTGATTTACTCCCCTTCATTCTTCCCCTCCTGCTGTCTTCTTCTTTTTTTTTTTCTTAACATATATTGCATTACTTGTTTCAGAGGTACAGATCTGTGATTCAGCAGCCTTGCACAATTCACAGCACTCACCATAGCACATACCCTCTCTAATGTCTATCAACCAGCCACCCCATCCTTCCCACCCCAGCCCCACTCCAGCAACCCTCAGTTTGTTTCCTGAGATTAAGAATTCCTCATATCAGTGAAGTCATATGATACATGTCTTTCTCTGATTGACTTATTTCACTCAGCATAACACCCTCCAGTTCCATCCACGTCGTTGCAAATGGCAAGATCTCATTCCTTTTGATGGCGGCATAATATTCCATTGTATATATATACCATATCTTCTTTATCCGTTCAACTGTTGATGGACATCTTGGCTCTTTCCACAGTTTGGCTCTTGTGGACACTGCTGCTATAAACATCGGGGTGCACGTACCCTTTCAGATACCTACATTTGTATCTTTGTGGTAAATACCCAGTAGTGCAATTGCTGGATCGTATGGTAGCTCTATTTTCAACTTTTTGAGGAACCTCCATACTGTTTTCCAGAGTGGTTGCACCAGCTTGCATTCTCACCAACAGTGTAGGAGGGTTCCCCTTTCTCCGCATCCCCGCCAACATCTGTCGTTTCCTGACTTGTTAATTTTAGCCATTCTGACGGGTGTGAGGTGGTATTCTCATTGAGGTTTTGATTTGGATTTCCCTGATGCCGAGCGATTAGAACAGTAGTTCTTAGTCCTTTATGGGGTCATCGCCTCCTTGAGGACTCTGACGGAAGTATGGACAGTCCCTGCAGAGAAGTGTATATACATATGTAACTTATGCAAGATCGAGGTTGAAAGCACTTCTTACAGAGAATGAGGGGAGGGGCTGCAGCAGGTCGATCCATAAGCAAATCAGATTTATGAAAGCACAGAAGAGAGCTGTTTCATGAACAGGGAGAACGGACTGACTCAGGAGAGAAGCAGAAGCTGGGAGACAGCCGTTCAGTTCCAGGTCCCGCGATTCCTACCCCAAGATTCCTCGGAGATCCCTGCTTGTCTCCCCACTTCCCTGGACACCTGCTGTGGACATAACCAAGGTGGCATGGGACTCGTGTCTTGCAGCCAAATTAGCCAGATAAAATCAAGGATAAAGCTGACTTTTACATGATGAATTATTGCTGTGTCATTTCAGATTGTTTTTAGCCAACATTATGAAGTTTTCCTGTGGGTGTGATTGTATCAGCAGGCCCAGTGCTTTCCGAATAAAGTGAATAACCAGCTGTAGTGGCTTTTCAGCTGCTGACTTCCTTTTTTTTGTAGGTTGAACCCTTCCAGGCATACCCTACTTTTTCATATTCCAGTGTAACAAAAAAGCAAGGAAGGTAACATCAACTTCTCTAGTAGAGTTCTTGTTAATTTTGGCTGATCTTTTAAAGTTTTTGAGCTGAAAATGAGGCAGAACTCCACAAGATTTTATAGATGAAAAGGATTTTAAGGATTTTTCAGGTCCACCTACTTCTTTCAGAAATAGAGTGCACCCAGTATCATGTTGCATCCTCTTTCTCATTTAGTACTTGAGACAACCTTATGTGGTCTGATACCTTCCCTTTACAGAAGAGGAAATGGCTTAGAGAGATGAACTCCTTGCCCCAAATCAAAGATACAGCAGGTGGTGGAGCTTGGTTTTGGAACCGCCATCTTTCTCACTACAAAGAACAGTTATAATGCCTCCATGGTCTCCAAACCTCAGACTAGAGTTCAGGCTTTTACATTTCTTTCTCTCAACATGGTCTTTCAACATCTCTTCTAGAAAAAAAGGCTGGAAACATACATTCCCCACTTTTTTATCCATGCACCATAAGGATCTTGCATGTGTTCATCTAGCCTTCAAAGCAGTGTAGTATCGGCCAGCTTCTAAGCTGGAACTTACTGGATATTTAGCCAGACTTTCCATACAGAGACCTTCCCATGGAACCACAGCTTGGTGGTGCTGGGAAGGATGGGCAGAGACTGTTGGGGCAGCAATCATCCAGTTTGAGCATTAGCATAAATAATATTTGCTTACAGAGTATTTGCAGGATGAAGGAGTGGTTGAGAACACTGACTCTAGGGGCGCCTGGGTGGCTCAGTCATTAAGCGTCTGCCTTCGGCTTAGGTCATGATCCCAGGGTCCTGGGATCGAGTCCCGCATCAGGTTCCCTGCTCCATGGGAAGCCGGCTTCTCCCTCTCCCACTCCCCCTGCTTGTATTCCCTCTTTCGCTGTCTCTCTCTCTGTCAAATATATAAATAAAATCTTAAAAAAAAAAAAAACACTGACTCTAGAAGTAGACCACTTGGGTGTATCCGAGCTCTTCTGTTTAATACTTGAGCGACCTTGGGCAAGAACCTACTACCTCTCGTCTCCGTTTCCTTATCGGTAATATAAGAGGTGTGTAATACATTGGATGGTCACGAGGATTGAATGTGATCATGTATATAACCCCCTTAGCACAGTGCGAGGCTTGGTAATAATGCTCAGTAAATGTTGGCTATCTTTATACCACTTGAAAATGGTGAAGAGACACATCAAGAAGAGGTAACATCAGGGGGGCAGAGCAAGATGGCGGAGGAGTAGGAGACCTGGATTTCGTCTGGTCTCAGGAATTCAGCTGAATAGGGATCAAACCATTCTGAACACCTACGAACTCAACAGGAGATCAAAGAAAAGAATAGCAACAACTCTCTGAACAGAAAAACGACCACTTTCTGGAAGAGTCATATTCTATCCCTCCATAGTAGTTACCCTTATTTTTGGCATATATATATATATATATATATATATATAAGTTCTCTCTTTAAAATTTTGAGATACAGTTTCTTCTAACAGATCAAAATATACCCTAAATCACTACTGTATGGCTTTCTTCTAGTCTCCTGCCTGATCACATTCTCTCCTTTTTTTTTCTTTTTTTTTTTAAATCTTCTTTCTTTTTTCAAACAACCTCTTATCAATTCCTTTTATAAAATCTTTTATAATTTTCATCTTTACAATCATATTCCATCCCTTCATTGTATCAACCCTTATTTTGTACATATATAGGTCTTTCTTTCTTTAATATTTTGGGAAGCACTTTTTCTAACAGACCAAAATACACCCAAATTCTAGTGTATGGCACTGATCTATGCACTATCCTGATCATACTTGATCACATTCTGTCTTTTTTGTTTGGTTCTGTTTTTGTTTGTTTTTATCTTTTTCTTTTTCTTTTTTTTTTTTTTCCTCTTTTTTCTTTCTTTCCCTTCCTTTTCCCCTGGTTTCAGGTCTTTTCTGATTTATTTAGAGTATATTTTCTGGAGACGTTTTTAACCTGTTAGCATTTAGTTCTCTATTCTCCTCTGGACAAAATGACAAGACGAAAAAAATCACCTCAGCAAAAAGAACAAGAGGCAGTACCGTCTGCCAGGGACCTACTCAATATGGACATTAGTACAATGTCGAACCTAGAGTTCAGAATCATGATTTTTTAAAGATACTAGCTGGGCTGGAAAAAGGCGTGGAAGTTATTAGAGAAACCCTTCCTGGAGAAATAAAAGCACTAAAATCTAACCAAGTCAAAATCAAAAAGGCTATTAATGAGGTGCAATCAAAAATGGGGGCACTAATTGCTAGGATAAATGAGACAGAAGAGAGAATTAGTGATATAGAAGACCAAATGATGGAAAATAAAGAAGCTGAGAAAAAGAGATAAACAACTACTGGATCACGAGGGTAGAATTCAAGAGATAAGCGATATGATAAGACGAAACAACGTTAGAATAATTGGGATCCCAGAAGAAGAAGAAAGAGAGAGAGGGGCAGAAGGTATATTGGAGCAAGTTATAGCAGAGAACGTCCCTCATGGGGGGAAGGAAACAGGCATCAAAATCCAGGAGGCACAGAGAACCCCTCTCAAAATCAATAAAAATAGGTCAACACCCCGACATCTAATAGTAAAACTTACAAGTCTCAGAGACAGAGAAAATCTTGAAAGCAGCTTGGGAGAAGAGATATGTAACCTATAATGCTAGAAACGTTAGATTGGCAACAGACCTATTCACAGAGACCTGGCAGGCCAGAAAGGACTGGCATGATATCTTCAGAGCACTGAATGAGAAAAATATGTAGCCAAGAATACTATATCCAGCTAGGCTGTGATTGAAAATAGGAGGAGAGATAAAAAGCTTCCAGGATAAACAAAAACTAAAGGAATTTGCAAACACGAAACCAGCCCTCCAAGAAATATTGAAAGGGATCCTCTAAGCAAAGAGAGAGCCTAAAAACAACATAGACCAGAAAGGAACACAAACAATATACAGTAACGGTCACCTTACAGGCAATACAATGGCACTAAATTCATACCTTTCAATAGTTACCCTGAATATAAATGGGCTAAATGCCCCAATCAAAAGACACAGGCTATCAGATTGGATTAAAAAACAGGACCGATCCATATGCTGTCTGCAAGAGACTCATTTTAGACCCAAAGACACCCCCAGATTGAAATTGAGGGGGTGGAAAACCATTTACCATGCTAATGGACACCAAAAGAAAGCTGGGGTGGCAATCCTTATATCAGACAAATTAGATTTTAAACCAAAGACTGTAATAAGAGATGAGGAAAGACACTATATCCTACTTAAAGGGTCTATCCAACAAGAAGATCTAACAATTGTAAATAATCTATGCCCTAAAATGGGAGCAGCCAATTATATAAGGCAATTAATCACAAAAGCGAAGAAACACATTGACAACAATACAATAATAGTGGGGGACTTTAACACCCCCCTGACTGAAATGGACAGATCATCTAAGCAAAAGATAAACAAGAAAATAAGGACTTTAAATGACACTCTGGACCAAGTGGACTTCACAGACTTATTCAGAACATTCCATCCCAAAGCAACAGAATACACATTCTTTTCTAGTGCCCATGGAACATTCTCCAGAATAGATCACATCCTAGGTCACAAATCAGGTCTCAACTGGTACCAAAAGATTGGGATTATTTCCTGCATATTTTCAGACCACAATGCTTTGAAAGTAGAACTCAATCACAAGAGGAAAGTCGGAAAGAACTCAGATACATGGAGGCTAAAGAGCATCCTACTAAAGAATGAATGGGTCAACCAGGAAATTAAAGAAGAATTTAAAAAATTCCTGGAAACCAATGAAAATGAAAACACAACTGTTCAAAATCTTTGGGATGAAGCAAAGACAGTCCTAAGAGGAAAGTATATAGCAATACAAGCCTTTCTCAAGAAACAAGAAAGGTCTCAAATACATAATCTAACCCTGCACCTAAAGGAGCTGGAGAAAGAACCGCAAATAAAGCCTAAAGCCAGCAGGAGAAGAGAAATAATAAAGATCAGAGCAGAAATCAATGAAATAGAAACCTAAAGAAAAGTAGAACAGATCAACGAAACTAGGAGCTGGGTCTTTGAAAGAATTAACAAGATTGATAAACCCCTAGCCAGACTTATCAAAAGAAAAGAGAAATGACCCAAATCAACAAAATCATGAATGAAAGAGGAGAGATCACAACACCAAAGAAATACAAACAATTATAAGAACATATTATGAGCAACTAACTATATGCCAGCAAATTAGATAACCTGGAAGAAATGGGTACATGCCTAGAGATGTATCAACTACCAAAATTGAACCAGGAAGAAATAGAAAACCTGAACAGACCTATAGCCACTAAGGAAATTGAAACAGTCATCAAAAATCTCCCAATAAACAAAAGCCCAGGGCCAGATGGCTTCCCAGGGGAATTCTACCAAACATTTAAAGAAGAATTAATACCTATTCTCCTGAAACTGTTCCAAAAAATAGAAATGGAAGGAAAACTTCCAAACTCATTTTATGAGGCCACCATTACCTTGATCCCCAAACCAGACAGAGACCCCATCAAAAAGAATTACAGACCAGTATCCTTGATGAACATGTTTGCAAAAATTCTCACCAAAATACTAGCCAATAGGATCCAATAGTACATTAAAAGGATCATTCACCATGACCAAGTGGGATTTATCCCTGGGCTGCAAGGCTGGTTCAACATCCGCAAATCAATCAATGTGATACAACACATTAACGAAAGAACAACAATCATATGATCCTCTCAATAAATGCAGTAAAAGCATTTGACAAAGTACAGCATCCTTTCTTGATCAAAACTCTTCAGAGTATAGGGATAGAGGGTACGTACCTCAATATCATAAAAGCCATCTATGAAAAAGCTACAGCGAATATCATTCTCAATGGGGAAAAGCTGAGAGCTTTTCCCCTAAGGTCAGGTATGCGGCAGGGATATCCACTCTCACCACTACTATTCAATGTAGTATTAGAAATCCTAGCCACAGCAATCAAACAACAAAAAGAAATCAAAGGCATCCAAATCGGCAAAGAGGAAGTCAAACTCTCACTCTTTGCAGATGATATGATACTGTATGGGGAAAACCCAAAAGACTCCGCCCCAAAACTGCTAGAACTCATACAGGAATTCAGTAAAGTGGCAGTATATAAAATCAATGCACAGAAATCAGTGGCATTCCTATACACCAACAACAAGACAGAAGAGAGACAAATCAAGGAGTCAATCCCATTTACAATTGCACCCAAAACCATAAGATACCTAGGGATAAATTTAACCAAAGAGGCAAAGGATCTGTACTCAGAAAACTATAGAATACTCATGAAAGAAATAAAATAAGACACAAAGAAATGGAAAAATGTTCCATGCTCATGGACTGGAAGAACAAACATTGTGAAGATGTCAATGCTACCTAGAGCAATCTACACATTCAATGCAATACCCACCAAAATACCATCCACTTTTTTCAAAGAAATGGAACAAATAATCCTAAAATTTGTATGGAACCAGAAGAGACCCCGAATAGCCAGAGGAATATTGAAAAAGAAAAGCAAAGCTGGCGGCATCACAATTCCGGACTTCCAGCTCTATTACAAAGCTGTCATCATCAAGACAGTATGGTACTGGCACAAAAACAGACACATAGATCAATGGAACAGAATCGAGAGCCCAGAAATGGACCCTCAACTCTATGGTCAACTCATCTTTGACAAAGCAGGAAAGAATGTCCAATGGCAAAAAGACAGTCTCTTCAACAAATGGTGTTGGGAAAATTGGACAGCCACATGCAGAAGAATGAAACTGGACCATTTCCTTACACCACACACAAAAATAGACTCCAAATGGTTGAAAGACCTAAACGTGAGACAGGAGTCCATCAAAATCCTAAAGGAGAACACAGGCAGCAACCTCTTCAACCTCAGCCGCAGCAACTTCTTCCTAGAAACATCGCCAAAAGCAAGGGAAGCAAGGGCAAAAATGAACTATTGGGATTTCATCAAGATAAAAAGCTTTTGCACAGGCAAAGAAACAGTCCACAAAACCAAAAGACAACCGACAGAATGGGAGAAAATATTTGCAAATTACATATCAGATAAAGGGCTAGTATCCAAAATCTATAAAGAACTTATCAAACTGAACACCCAAAGAACAAATAATCCAATCAAGAAATGGGCAGAAGACATGAACAGACATTTTTCCAAAGAAGACATCCAAATGGCCAACAGACACATGAAAAAGCGCTCCCCATCGCTCGGCATCGGGGAAATCCAAATCAAAACCTCAATGAGATACCACCTCACACCAGTCAGAATGGCTAGAATTAACAAGTCAGGAAACGACAGATGTTGGCGGGGATGTGGAGAAAGGGGAACCCTCCTACACTGTTGGTGAGAATGCAAGCTGGTGCAGTCCCTCTGGAAAGCAGTATGGAGGTTCCTCTAAGAGTTGAAAATAGAGCTACCCTACGATCCAGCAATTGCACTACTGGGTATTTACCACAAAGATACAAATGTAGGGACCCGAAGGGGTACGTGCACCCCAATGTTTATAGCAGCAATGTCCACAATAGCCAAACTGTGGAAAGAGCCAAGATGTCCATCGACAGATGAATGGATAAAGAAAAGGTGGTATATATACACAATGGAATATTATGCAGCCATCAAAAGGAATGAGATCTTGCCATTTGCAAGGATATGGATGGAACTGGAGGGTGTTATGCTGAGTGAAATAAGTCAATCAGAGAAAGACATGTATCATATGACCTCACTGATATGAGGAATTCTTAATCTCAGGAAACAAACTGAGGGTTGCTGTAGTGGTGGTGGGGGGTCGGAGGCATGGGGTGGCTGGGTAATAGACATTGGGGAGGGTATGTGCTATGGTGAGCGCTGTGCATTGTGCAAGACTGTTGAATCACAGATCTGTACCTCTGAAACAAATAATGCAATATATGTTAAGGAAAAAAAAAGAAGAGAAAGATATCAGGAGGGGAAGAATGAAGGGGAGTAAATCGGAGGGGGAGACGAACCATGAGAGACGATGGACTCTGAAAAACAAACTGAGGGTTCTAGAGGGGAGGGGGCTGGGGGGATGGGTTAGCCTGGTGATGGGTATTAAAGAGGGCACGTTCTGCGTGGAGCCCTAGGTGTTATGCACAAACAATGTATCATGGAACCCTACATCAAAAACTAATGATATATGGTGATTAACATAACAATATAAAATTTAAAGATTAAAAAAAGGTAACTTCAGTTCCTTACTAGAATTCTTTTATTTCAATTAATGTTTTTAAGTTTTTGAACTTAAAACAAGTTGTAACTTTGTAGGCTTTTATAGCTAGAAAGGATTACTATCCTTGAAAATGGCAACTCCAGTGTTTAGCTGACAAGACCAGTTTTTGAAACTACAGTCATTTTGAGTGAGTATAAAATATTCATTCTAAAAATGCAGAAAATGTATATACATTTTATGACTATAATGAAGAGAGGTAGGAATACATTCTTATTCCAAGTTGTTTTGTTGCTAAACCATTAAATAATCTGGCTTTTCCTTTCCCTTAGCAGCGGAAAGAAGCTTCAGTCTCTATATTTTCTGGGGCTATAAAAAGCTTATAGTTCTTTTTATACCTTCTTTTACAGCATTCCAGTGAAGTAACTAGCAGATGAATACTATTTTTATTTTATTTATAACAATATACCAGTATTTAACTTTAAACAATAACTCAGAATTCTCTTCTGGTTCACTACCCAGATGAATAAGTTTCAAATGTATTTGTTTTCATAGACTATATGGTTTGTTCTAGGGCCATATTGCTTTTTTCAAGTTTCCTAGACATTTCCATGCACAATGGAAGTGTTAGTTTGCACAGTGTACTACCAACCAGTGTATAAATTGTACCAGTGTACAACTTATTTTTGTACAATGTACATCTTCTATAAACTTACAAATTACAGTAACGTGCAGTTTATTATTAGGTGATTATTTGGGACAGAGTTATGCAGAAATTTGACAGGCTGGCGTTTGTGAGTACAAAAAATACCACATGCATTTAGGATTATAATAGATTGCCCTAGAAAGGAATTTAGAGATTATTCTAGACTAGTGCCTCATTAAATAGAAAATTGAGGCACAATTAGTTATTTGCATGAGTTACATAAATAAATTATGATAATTTTTCCTTACCAAAAATTTTATATGACGTGGCTTCTCTTGCAATTTGTCTTACCTCTTTTGGATTAAAAATCCAAAAACAAGACTATTTTGTATTTGAAGAAGAAAGACTGAATCCTGTTTTTATGATAAAGCTGGATGACGGTTTCAATAATATTAAACTCATACTTAATGGTATATCCAGGAATTTTCTGCAGTATCTGCAATTGAGTTGTCCATCTATTACATTTAAACTACTTTTTAAAAATTATTTAAAATTTTTTTTCAAGATTTTATTTATCTGAGAGAGAGAGGGAGCACATGGGGGGAGGGGGCAGAGGGAGAGGGAGAAGCAGACTCCCTTCTGAGCAGGGAGCCCGATGTGGGGCTCGATCCCAGGACTCTGAGATCATGACCTGAGCCGAAGGCAGACGCTTAACCAACTGATCTGCCCAGGTGCCCAACATTTAGACTACTTTTAAATATAAAGTAATATGTAAAGCAATGAATTAATAGTTTACTAATTGCAAATAAATAGTGTATGCAGTATTCAAATGTTTTCTCCTTCCCCTAGTATTTGAAGATACTGTTAAAGAATTGCAGTCTATTACAAACTTGATTGGTTAGGATCACACTGTATTATTTAAAATTCAGTTTTAAAAGTGTTACAGCAATCAAATGGGGGAGGAACCAAAAGAATTATTAAAACTATTTCAAAGCTCAAGACCAGAAATAATAATTAATATTAGACTAAGTTTCCAATCCTTCCCTTGGTCTGGAACATTCTTTTATTTTTTTTTTTAAGGTTTTATTTTATTAGAGCAAGAGAGTGGGGAGAGGGGCAGAGGGAGAGAGAGAGAGAGAGAATATCACTTAGACTCTTTGCTGAGTGTGGAGCCTAACGTGGGGCTCAGTCTCATGACCCAAGATCATGACCTGAGCCAAAATCAAGAGTCGTATACTCAACCAACTGAGCCACCCAGGCGCCCCCGTCTGCAACATTTTTTTTTTTTAAGATTTTATTTATTTATTTGACAGAGAGAGACACAGTGAGAGAGGAACACAAGCAGGGGGAGTGGGAGAGGGACAAGCAAGCTTCCCACTGAGCAGGAAGCCCAGTGTGGAACTCGATCCCAGGACTCTGGGATCAGGACCTGAACTGAAGGCAGACGCCTAACGACTGAGCCACCCAGGAGCCTCTTCCCCACCCCACCCCACCCCCGCCCCGTCTGCAACATTCTTAACCCTTCATCTTCACCTGTCTGACCCTTACTTATCCTTAAGAGCCCTGCTTTTGTCTCAATGAAACCTCCCTTACACTAACAGGTCTCATGTTAGATACTGTTAGCATTTTGTGTTCCTCTTTCATGTCTCTAGTTTATCTGGTTTGTAAAAATGTGGTTATTGGTAATTTTTTAAAAAAACTGTGTCCCCCACTGGACTATACATTCTCTCAGGGTGGGAACCTAATGTATCCTTTTTGCTGCTGTATCCTTCATGTCAAACATCATGTGAGATACATAGACATCCTCAATAAGTAGTTACTACCTGATGGATGAATGGATTGATTCCTTGTTTAGGATGCTAAGAGATGTGGAAAGGAATCAACTGACTACTTCACATAGGGCTTTGGGTCATGTTACCGGCTATGAGGTCACCGTGGGTAAAGGCTTTGTTTTTGTTTGGGTTTGCAAGCCCAGAAATTTAATTTTAACCATTTTGATTATCAGATTTATTGGTGTCAACAAATAAACTTACAAGACGCAATTTATATTTAAGGATACAACTTTTAAATTTACAATAGGAAATGTACCTAGGAGCTGGAACTTGTGGTCTGTACAGATGTAGCCCAGTCGGTAATCACTGAATAACCTTGTACTTCTCTACATTTCCTTGCCTAGCCTGCCAAGATGGTGGACCGCCTCACCAGGACTGGGTTTTTATATGAGCAAGAATAAATTTTTATTTCAGGGGCTTATTTCTTTCTCCAACATAACTTAGTATTATCCTGATTCATAAATCAGGAAATTTCTCTTGGTTTATAAATTTCCATTCAGAGAAATGAATTACAAATGTGGAGGTTGTCTCTTGGGAAAAACCTCCATATTTGGATCTTATTTGTTTCCTTGAGCTTGAACTACCTAAAACAATAACTAGGCTTTACATAAAAATTATGAGAATGAGAATTAAGAAATGAAAATCTAAAACAAGTAGTATCTATTAACTGGGATCTTGTAGTACTTTATTTTTTTATTATGTTATGTTAGTCACCATACAGTACATCATTAGTTTTTGATGTAGTGTTCCGTGATCCATTGTTTGCGTATAACACCCAGTGCTCCATGCAGTATGTGCCCTCCTTAATACCCATCACCGGGCAAACCCATCCCCCCACCTCCCTCCCCTCTAAAACCCTCCTTTTGTTTCTTGGTGGGATCTTGTACTTCAGAAATTCGTATTTATGGTTCTTAGTGAATCACAAATTTGGAATGATTTCATCCACCATAATATTCTTGGTATCTTGTTGGTAAATATGGAAAATCCAGGTTGAAACGAGCAACTTCCATAAATCAAGATCTTAGAACTCTTCTGTTTTTTTCTACATTCCTTCAGCTTACATATTCGGCAATTGTTTTAGCAGTAGTTTGTGCAATAAAATGGATCTCTTATAGGGTAATTTTCTTTTTTTAAAAAAGATTTATTTATTTATTTTAGAGAGAGAGTGAGTGGGGTGGGGAGAGGGAGAGAGACAATCTCCAGCAGACTCCCTCCTGAGCAGGAGTCCAAAGCGGGGCTCAATCCCACAACCCTGAGATCATGACCTGAGCCAAATTCAAGAGTCAGACACTTAACCGACTCAGCCACCTAGGCGCCCCAGGGTAATTTTTTTCATAAGGTATTTTTCAACAGAATTGTATTTGAGTACTTGAATTCTTATTTTCTTTGAGATAGGCTCTGCACAGATGCATAAGTCTTGTATCTTGTTTTCAGAATTTTCCCATCTACAACACCGCTACTCACCAAAATGTGTTTCCTCTCTTTTTTGGTCACATCTTCCCTTGCAGTTATGTGTGTCCTGTGACTGAGTGGAATTCTGGTGGAATTTCTGAGGGCTAGCCACTTCCAGGGCTAACTCATAAAAGCCCTCCATGTGTGATTCTCCATTTTCTGCCCCTTTTGCGGTCTGGTGATCAGTGTCTAAGGCAACCTGGAAGTCATGTGTTTGATGAGGGGAGAGTTTCTGTCAAACGGGTCACCAAATGCCAGCCTAGAGCAGAGCCCCCCCTCCCTCCACCCAGAAACATTTGTATTGGACTAATGTGTGAGTAACAAATAAACTTCTCATGTTCAGCCACTGGAAGTTTGGGGTTTATTTGTTATTGCAAGTAGCATTACCATAAGACAACATTTAATAGCTAATATAGCAATTCCAGAGTAAATATTTAAGTTGTCAAGAATGATTAACTTATGCCTTAATTTGTAACGCGTTCCCCGCAGAAGAAACAACAGTTTCATTTAAAATAGTCTGCGGAGTCTTAGTCTGATTTTCATTATCCCAGATTGCTTGGTGCTTCCCTGAAAGAGCAGCTCTGATTAAGTAGGCCCTCTGTTTATCCTCCTTCCTCCCACACCATTTTATAAGGTCACATTCTGTGTTTACAAATCCAGAGAGCATTCACTCTTATTTATAAGTGCAGTAGGAGAGAGAGAAGGGGCGCATTTGAAATTTCAACACAAAAGTAGTTTTTATGTGACTGGCTGAGATTCTGGTGGGTCACTTTTCTAAAATGTGTTTGCTGCCTTGAGAAATTTACCAACACGTAAAAGCTACCCTGGATTCAACCTTCCACCCAGTGCCGGAGCCAGAAATCTCTTTGCTCTTGACTCGTCTCTCTCCTCACCATTCCCACCCCCTTGAGGTCAGATCAGTCCCCTGAGTACATTTTGAATTGGACGCCCACCATGTTTTCACATAGGTCTCTATTAAGGGTCCCTTGCACATAGCTGTCTCCTAACTGGTCTCCCGAGCTCCAGTCTTAACATTGCCATGACGTAGCCAGAACTCCCTTTCTAAGAGGCCGAAGTCAGCAGCTCATGCCTTTACTTCGAAATGCTTCGGTGACTCGCCCTTGCTTTGGGGATGAAGCCTAATCATCGTGAGGTGACTTGCAAGGACCTGTATCATCAACCGTTTCTTCTCCTATCTTGTCTTGCGCTGTCTTTTCTGTGCTCTGTGCTCCAGCCTCACTGAACTTCTCTTTAAACACATCTTACTTTTTTTTTTTTAAGCCTCTCAGGCTTTGTTCCTGCTGTGACCTCTGTGTCGAACACTGCTCTTTACCCAGTTCCTCCTTCATCACCTGGATAATTCCTACCCAGCCTTGGGTTCTCAACTTAGATTTTACTTCTTGGATTGCCTCTTCCGAACCTTGAGGGCTGGGTGAACTGTGCTCCATTTGTACTCTGATCATCACCCTGCATTTCCTCGGTTCCGGTAGCTCCGGTGCTATGTTTTCCTGTTTACTTGTCCATATGTCCTGCTGGACTGCCTGGAGGATCTCAGACCATTATCATGTTGGTCACCATCATCCTAAGCCCTTAACACATTGCCTAGCCCAGTAAACACTTGTTGGATAAATGAACAATAGGGTGTACGAGAACCCAGTCTTTTTCAGATTTGTCTGTGGAGTAATATTTGAGGATGTACTATGGAAGACTAAGTCAGTGCCAGAATAGCTTTCCACATCTTGGGAAATACTGGGAAATGCTGAAGACCATCTGCAGGAGAAATGATTGAATTCTGGATATATCTTGAAGGTTGAACTAATAGGATTCGCTGATGGGTGTGAATGACTCCGTGCTTCTAAATTATATTGCTGTGGTGAAATTGTTCACGGACAGCTAATGTCACAGTCCGGCCAAGGTTATAGTGAGGATTAAATGGCACACACATAGAGTTCCTGTCTAGCCTAGTGCTTGGCATTTTGTCAGCCCTCAGTAAATACTCGTTTTCCTCTCTGTGAGGGATTCAGTATCTTGTTTAAACGAGAAAGCCAGTGCACGGTGACGTGCTGTCCCTCCGCAGGGCTGCGCCGCAGGTGGGGGTGGTGACCAGCCCCTCCATGTCCACGGTCCTGCCCAGCACTTCTGCAGGCTCTCCAGCACCCTCACGTTCAGACTTTGTGACTGTCAGGCCTCGTTCTTTGCCTCAAAGTGAAGCTGCTCTTTTATTTATTTATTTATTTTTTGCCTATAGGAGTGTGTGTTTTGTCTCCACTTCTGTGAATACTGCTATTTATGACCAGGCTGTTGTCTCTTCCTATGATCCAGATGTAGGTAACATGGCACACAGAGTTAAGTGCATTTACTGTCTGGTCAGACTGGTGGGTTTGAATTGTGGCACTACTGCCCTCAGCCTTTGGAACCTTTGGCAAGTTCCTGAACCCCTCCAGTCCTCATTTCTGCCATATGTAAAATGGAAATTGTGAGATGAAAAAGGGTACTTCTAATACATTTGGAACAGAGCCTACCACCTAAGAAGCACCAAATAACTGTTAGCCATCATTAGTCATAATGGGACCTGGTGACCTCAGGTACTCTTATGTAGCTCTCAGTATCACTTACGGGCTGAAGCTGCATCTCTCCACCCTCTCCTCTCATCCTTTCATCGTGCTTTCCCTCGGGTGTCCCACAGGAACTCAAACTCACCATTGGAAACTAAGCTTATCAGCTTTTCCCTGTGGCAGGGTGCTTTGGCTACAAGTAGCAGAAACCCAAATAAAAGTAACCTAAACAGCAAAGGAAGTTCTTTCTGCCTTGTAACAAGAAGTCTAGATGTGCAATGGATCCAAGGTTGCATAATCCCATTGCTCAGTCATGCCCTCAAGAACTTGGGTCCTTCCCATTCCCTTGGCATTTTTTTTTTTAAGATTTTATTTATTTATTTGACACAGAGAGAGACAGCGAGAGAGGGAACACAAGCAGGGGGAGTGGGAGAGGGAGAAGCAGGCCCCCCGCCAAGTGGGGAGCCCGATGTGGGGCTCAATCCCAGGACCCCGGTATCATGACCTGAGCTGAAGGCAGATGCCCAACAACTGAGCCACCCAGGCGCCCCTCCCTCAGCATTTTGACTTGTCCTCTTAGGCTGGCTCCCCTCACCTTAAGATGAAGATTCAGTGTGCATATGATAGCCTTCTAAGAGGACTTCCCCCTCATCTTCACTCAGAGCAAGGGAACTTTCGTAATCTGATTGCTGACAAGGGAACTGGAATTCCCAGTTTTAGTTAAACTAACCAAGATCCATCCTCCTGGAGCTGGGGATAAGATTCCATTCCCTGAGCAAGTGACTGGGAGTGGGTTGGCAGGGGAGTGAATTCCTGAGCAGAATCAGAGCTCTGCTGGCCAAGAAAGAGGGCTTGGGGGCTGAATTTGGGTAGAGAATGTACCATGTCTGTGGCAGAGTTCGAAATATTTTGTGATGAGAAGGAGAAAGATCTAAAAATGAATTGGGAGTCACATTGAAGTCAGAAAAACTAGATGTAGTGTGTATTGTAGAAAATCAAGTCAGACTGAGGAGTGATGCTGGAGCATGGAAGATGGATGTGAGGGCTAGAGCTGTGGCATCCTCACTGGCTGGACATAGGGACGGAAGAACAGCCTTATTTGGTTTCCAGTTTCTTCTTGGCTAATCAGGTAGCCATTCATGGAGGTGATAGAGTCTAGAGGCCAAATAGGTTTGATGGACAGGGATTTAAATGAGTTTTTTATTATTTATTTTTATTTTTTATTTTTAAGCAGGCTCTGTGCCCATCATGGAGCCTAACATGGGGTTTGAACTCACAACCCTGAGATCGAGACCTGAGCTGAGATCAAGAGTCAGATGCTTACCCAACTGAGCCACCCAGGCACCCCTGATTGCATTGTTTTAAACAGAGTCTGAAGTGCCTGTGAAACATCATCATGGAAATAGTCCATAGACAGTCGGAAGAAATGTCTGATTTGAAATATAGATTTCAAAATGCTGCTTTACAGTCCCCAAAGGTTCTGCCCCTTTCCCTCTCCTCCATTCTGATGTGATCTCCCAGTCTCCTTCCAGCCGTTCTCGTCTTTTCTGCCCATCTCTTTCAGGAGCTGTTTCTCTTCTTAAGGAACCCCTCTGTCTGGGTGAAGCCATTGCTTCTATCACCATCTGTGTGCCAAGGTTTCAGTGGAATGCTGAGAGTCAGATAACCATCACCCATTAAAGTTAATTTCAGGGGCGCCCGGTTGGCTCAGTCAGAAGAGCATGCGATTCTTGATCTTGGGGTTGTGAGTTCGAGCTCCACATTGGGCGTAGAGATTACTTAAATAAATAAGCTTTAAAAAATTTAATTTCGATTTTACAAAACAAAATAATTTAGTGGATCTACTTTTCAAAAGTTTATAAAAATTATTAAATTACAAAAAAAAAAATCTCCCAAACCAAAATATTTCCATCCCCAAGCCCAGGAAATTGTGATGTATAGTCAGAGTTCTTTAAAGTTATATTTCTTTAAAGTATAGATTTAATCTGATAGCTCCCCAAAATTATAAACCTGAAAACTAGTGATCAGAAATAGTCGTTTTCAATGTGCTTTTTAGACCTCAATTACCTGGGAAGATCCCTTCTCCCATTCTGACCCAGGATGCCCAACCACCAACATACCTTTACCAAACCGAGAACTCTGAACTTCATATCTTTATATCCTGCCTTCTGCTCTTCTTGCCAACAGCTCCCCAGCCCTTCCTCTTCAGCCTCATGTCTGCTCTCTGGGCCCTTTTCTGTCCACCTTTTCCCTTCAGACACAATGTGCATCACGCTGGTCCCTACTGGTGACTATGTTTACCGTTCTGCCACTTTCCTGAAGTGTTTGCAAACACCTTCAGCCACATCTGTGTCCTGGCTGTTTCCTGGTCATACCTCTCCACGCGCCTGCATGCCACTGACCTTGCTTTGTCCCGCCTGTCCTACATCAGCTGAGGCCTCGCCTTAGTCCATTCCCACTGCCGCTAGGTCAAGAGGAAGCATTAACTAGTTGCGGCCTGCCTCTGGGGCAGCTTGACCACTGTGAATTTGTTTTGCAAATACTACATAGATATTAGTTTACCTGACAATTACAGTTATACCTCTTCTATTAAAATAATATGAAAGGTCGGGGCTCCTGGCTGGTTCAGTCCAAAGAGCATACGACTCTTGATCTCGGGGTTGTATGTTCAAGCTCCATGTTGGGTGTGGAGATTACTTAAAAAAAAAAAAATTAGAAGAAAAAATTAAAATATCTAAAAAAATTAGATAACATGAAAGGTCTACCCTAATATTAGTAGTACTGCCTAGCCCAGAAACACAGCATGAATGCCTCTTGTTTTAAAAACAGCCCTAGACGGGGCACCTGGGTGGCTCAGTCTGTTAAGCGTCTGACTCTTGGTTTTGGCTCAGGTCATGATTTCAGGGTTGTGAGATTGAGCCCCACGTCAGGCTCCATGCTCAGCAGGGAGTCTGCTTGGGATTCTCTCTCTCCCTCTCCCCCCACCCCTGCACGTGTGTCCGCTCTTTCTCTCTCTCAAATAAACTTTAAAAATAAAAAATAATAAAAAATAAATATAGCCCTAAAAAGTATGGAGAAGCAGACACTCTCATTGAGGGGCAATTTAGAAATGTTTCAGAATCCACCCTAAATATACATATGTGCATGTGTGTGTATATACATGTATGTGCACACATTTGCATATGTGTGTGTGTGTATATATATATATATATATATGAGGTATAACATTTACATATATCTAATTTCTCAGGGTATATAGGATATTGATAGCATTGGTTATAGTTAGAGGAAGGCACTGGAGGTTGTGGGATAGGGTGTGAAGGAAACTTCCACTGCCTTCCTTTGTGTGCCTTTTGAATTGTGATGATTGATGGATTACTTACTTGAATTTTTTTTTTCAACATACTGTTCTATGCCCAACAATTTTACTTCAGGGAATTTCCCCTAGAGAAATATTTGTATATGTGTTAGCAAACTTGTGTGTGAGATGATGTTAACGACGGCGTGTTTATAGTAACGAGGGTAACAACAAAGCTAGGAGCAACCTAAAAGTTCATCAGTAGGAGTGGACCGTCAGTTATGACATATGTGTACTGTTGTTTAGAAAAATGAGGTATGCAGACACGCTAACATGGAAAGATTGCCGAATTAGGATAGGATGAGTTAGGCTTCAGTCACAAACAACCCCCAGGTCTCAGCAGCTTAATGTAACAGGGGCTTATGTGTCACTCACTTAAGTGGATCCAGGAGACTCTGCGGGCAGCCAGTGAGCACTCGGGCTGCTTTCATCTTGTGGCTCTGCCATCTCAAACAGAGCTTCCTCGGTCCCCAGGGCAGTGTGCACGCCGGCTCTTCTGTGCTTTGGCTCAGGAGCATGGCCGTCCCACAGCTATTGGCCAGAACTAATAACGCGGCCCTGCTAACCACAAGAAGGGGTTGAAGTGGGGAAGAAGAGATGGAATGTTTGGAGTCACAACTATGTCTTTGCCATATACAAACACGGAGTACAGGCACATAAAGTTTCCTGGAAGGATATAGAAGAGTGATTGATTAACAGTAGAAACCTTTGGAGAGTAGGATGCAGGCTTTTATCCCGTTTGAATATTTTTACCATTATTAACCTGCCTTTAACATTATAGTTTATAGTAGAATTCATGTGCATTAACTTTTGTGGGGTCTTTTTTTTTCAATCCGGTTTAGACTGACTCTGAAGTCTTTCATGAAAAGAAAAATTCAATTTTGAGGAATCTGAATTGTACAATTGTTAACTTACCTTAAGTGAAATTATTTTGTAGCTCTCCTATGTGAATGGATATATAACATGTATACAACAGAGAGAATTGCAAAATCCACCTATATTTGTCCTTCCTTATGTTATTTTGTTAGGCCTTGCATGTGGCCAGTGTTGTAAAATGGGAAATGCCATTCACCATTTACTCTGCACCGCTCCTTTCCTGAATATGCTGGAGCTAAAGGGCAGGCAAAGAAGTAATTCATTCATAGCGAGCGAGGAACTGACTAGCGTTGCCTTGGAAAGCCAAACACCCAGTGAGCTATAAAAATACAGTAACAGATGACATAATACTTTTTTTTTTTAAAGATTTTATTTATTTGAGAGAGTGAGAGAGAGAGAGAGAGCGCACATGGGGGGGGAGGGTCAGGGGGAGAAGCAGACTCCCTACTGAGCAGGGAGCCCGATGCGGGACTCGATCCAGGGACTCCAGGATCATGACCTGAGCCGAAGGCAGTCGCTTAACCAACTGAGCCACCCAGGCGCCCCATAATACTTACTTTTTTTTTTTTTTGATGGGAACTTTTTTTAAATTTTTTATTGTTATGTTAATCACAATACATTACATCATTAGTTCTTGATGTAGTGTTCCATGATTCATTCATAATACTTACTCTTAAGAGAAATATTTAAAAAATGTATTAGTCTCTTCAGGCATTCAAAATAGGAAAGTTCGCTTTTACAGGTTAATACACTCTTCCTGCAAAGCCAGATGTTCTCATTTACAAATCGGATATAAAATATACATTTAAACTAATTGAACAAGTAAACAGCATATAACACCTTAGGTGTGGTAGCATAAGATTACTTTTATAATCATGCTGTCCCATCTTTCATCAAACCCTCGGAGAACAACTTAATCCCTGAAGTTATATATGGTCCGAAAAGAGCGATGTGGTTTGAGCTTTTGTGTCTCAGGGAGTCTCTGAAACCCAGAGAGCACGCAGCCTCCCAAATAGCTCTTCCAGGACCAGGTCCAAGGCCAATGCTTCTTTGGACCAGCCCAGCTCCAACGTTGGTATCCTGATGGGCTGCCTTGACCAGGGTTAGACCCTGCCGTCTGTGTCACCTTTCAAGTTCGTACTTTTTCTTTCAAAGAATTCTTTCAGTTTTGAGGTTATCTCTTTATGTTATATGTGTAAAGGCGACCTCATTTTGATGGTCTTACTGCTTTATCGGTCATCTCTGCCAGTAATACACCTAATCATCAGTTTTGGCTCCAAAACCAGACTCAATATGTGAGATAATCATACCTCGGAGCCCACCCTAGTTTGAGCTCTTTTGGTCTTCATTTCTCTGGACCTGCCTTCACCATGATACTCAGTTCACTGTGACTACTACATTCGGAAAAGATGTGTCTTTTCCAAATAAAAAAGGCTGTGAAGGTTGTTTTGCCAAGGATTAGGAATTAAATTAAATTGGATTAAACATAAGTAATACAAATTTTATTTTCCTAGTGTAGCTAATAGTGCTAAACTACAAATTTAAAACAGACCTGATTAAAAATTTAAATGATTGTAAACCTAACAAGTAATGAAAATAAATGCTTACACTTTCTGAGGTTTTTATGTAGTTCTCTATTAGAGTTGCTAAACTATCCTGAAGGATTATAGATTATAACATGCTCCACTGTGGATGACTAATATCCAGCTTCTGTCACACACAACCTCACCGTGAGAATGTAACAGCATCCAGAATGGTCTTTACTTTGTCGAACGTGTTCACTGATCTCCCTCTTGGCTGTCACCGTAATGTCAAATTGCCATAAAAGTTTCTAAACATTCTCTATTCCTGTACTTACCACAGACTAAGCAACCAACAATGTGCAGACTGGAGCACTTGGAATAACAGTGTTTAGTTTTATATAAAGAAATAAATGGACGCTTGAAATATTAAATATTAAATAACAATAACAAATTAAACAGTTTAAAAGGGTAATAGTGGAGATGCGCCAGTGTGGCATCCGATTAATTGATAAATTGTAGAGACAGCGATCAGCCTCTACCTCCAGTGGAGGGAGAGAGATCCTTCAGGCTAGAGATGCCACGGAGAGCCTTATGGAGATGGTGGGACTTGAAATACTTCCTAAAAGATGTTAAGATGTTTGAAAATTGGATCAATTTTATTTTATGAGTAACTGTAATATCATGATTAACGAGTTGATGAATTGTTCTATAAGCCAAAAGTAAACATTATTCAGACTGATTAGTAATGTATAAATACTGATTTTACCAGATAAATCTTAAGGTCAGCCTTTAAATGCCAAGGGTACTTCCTTGTTGGTGCTCTTTTTTAAAAAATTAAAAACAAGAGCCTTTGTTCTTTGAATCCTAAGTTTCTTCACAACTGCTGTGTTTCAACCAGCGTCTTTGTAAGTAGCAATACTCAGGAAGGTTCCTTTAAAGAGCTCTGTTTTGCAGATGTTGTTTTGTAACATGGGTTTAAGCCTCGCCAGCTCAGTCTTCCTTTTTTATTTATCCTGCATGCAGTTGGTATTGCATCACTTCCTTTACAAGAGAATTGACTATGGGATCTTAGGGCAGGGTAGGTTTTTTTTTTTTTTCATTGTTTTGCACAAAGTCTATTACCTATTTATGGTATCAGAACTTTCTATTAGTCATCACCAGAAATTATTATTACACCTGTCAACTGATCATGTAGTGAGCTGTATATAAATGACAAATGAATATGTGTATGTACTTTCCCCCCTAAACCAGTTTTATTATCTTTAAACATGAGTCCTGATTAAGAATTGGATAACATCCCTTAAAAATCCACTCTCTCTAGCTTGTCTTGAAAAATGAAGAGGAAAAAAAAAAAGTTCTGGCACTCGGTACACGTTTCAAAGTAGGGACCATCTATGAGAGCAATAGCTGCTCCTTTCTACAGGGCACACGCTGGTCCAGTGCCCTCCGGGTCCTATAGAGTTCATTTCTGCTTCACTTACCTGTTTTGCCGGCCTGGCTTCCGTAGACAGCTTCGTTTGATTACGGGACTAGTATGTAAGAGCCCAAACACGCCCCAAACACACCAGAACAAAACCTTCAGCTTTACCAGCGCCATCAGCTACCTTCCCTAACTCGAATTATGTACCATTTGAAGAATAAAATGATACACAGTTGACCCTTGAGCAACACTCAAGGGGTTAGGGCACTGATTTCCCACATAATTGAAAATCCAGATATAACTTTGACTTCCCCAAAACTTAACTACTAATAGTCTGCTGTTGATCAGAAGTCTTACTGATAATATAGACAGTCAATTAACACGTATTTTGCATGCTATATGTATTTTATACTGTAAAGTAAGCTAGAAGAAAATGTTAAGAAAATCAAGAGAAAATACATTTACAGTACTGTACTGTAAAAAATCTGTGTAAGTGGACCTGCATAGTTCAAGCCTGTGTGTTTGAGGGTCAGCGGTATAATTCTGTGGCTATAATAAGCTGGTCGGTCCATCTTAGAAAAGTAGGTTATTATAATCTGTATAAATAAAGTATTAGTATTTGTATATATATTTGCATGCATATACATACATACATATTTGAGAGTAAGACAAATATGAAAACATGTTAGCAAAGAGAAGGATATTTGGAAGTTTTTTAATGCTCTTCTTACAACTTTTAAGTTTGCAATTATTTCAATATGAAAATTATTTTTAAAAGTCAGAGCTAACGGCCACAGATTGTCAACAGTGAGAAAGATGTTTCTTCCCTAAGTGATTAATCTTTTAGTCAGAATTTGAGGAAAGGAAATATTTAAGGCCAACCTAATTGATACCATGTCCTACAAGTTATTTTCCAGCAAAAAAAAAAATGTTCTTTCTTCTAGTTGATATTAAGGACAAAACTTGGAAGAAGTATTTTTGTATGCATTAATAACCAAAACCATTTTTTCTGCATCCAGTTTTAGCAGCCTGACGTAAGAACACATTCAAAGCATAAATAAAAGGCATTGCCTCTCTATATCTAAAGAAGGACCTTATTAGCAAAGCGTACACATATTTTGCCGATGTGCAGGCGCCCACGTATTAGATATTTTAAACAAGCAATAGATCCGAGCTGTTTGTTCATTTGTGGTGGTGGATTTGTGCCAATTTAGCCCCATGCTTTGGTCTAATCGCTGGTATGTGTCTCCTAGAAGGCCGGTCAGGATAAAAGCTGTAGTCCACAGAGCCACAACAGAGGACGAAGGTAGTCAACCACAAAACCCATTCTCCTTCTATTCCCAAATAAAGTGAAACTATTTGGCGTAGATTTGGCCAGTGGAAGCCCCTTTCAGCTGGCTGCAGTGTCTTCCAATATGTCCCTGTCTCAGTCTTTAAGAACTTCCTTATTTTCTGGCTCCGTAAGATTCCAGGCTTATCTTGTGTTTTTCCTGTCCCAGTGATGAAATCAGCCATTTCTCCAAAAACCATTGGTTCAGTCTTGGTGTGGCATTTAGAAATCAAGATTGGGGGCACCTGGGTGGCTCAGTCATTAAGTGCTGCCTTCGGCTCAGGCCATGATCCCAGGGTCCGGGGATCAAGCCCCGTGTCGGGCTCCCCGCTCCGCAGGAAGCCTGCTTCTCCCTCTCCCCCTCCCCCTGCTTGTGTTCCCCCTCTCACATCTTGCTCTGTCGAATAAATAAATAAAATCTTTTAAAAATAAATAAATAAAATTAAAAAATAAATCAAGATTGGTAGTAGTTATAGTTGTCACTACTGGTATGTCATTGCTTTTAGCCTTTCTCAGAAAACAGTTTGGTGGGTGGCGAGGGGAGGGAGACACACACAAATGTACATCGGTCTTTTTGTTTCTTTGTCTTAAACACCATGATTTCATACCAATATCTCCCATTTCTGTCCGACACCACGGGGTTTATTTTAGCCTTCTCCTTCGAAATTTGTGCGTTCCTTCTGCAGTCGTGAGAAACCTGGCTCCCTTCATCCTCATCATTTTACTTATATTCTCGGTCCTCCTGAATGTCCCCACCATGCGGGCCACCTCCTCCACCCCTACCCTGCTGGACACCCCGGCTGCACCGGCAGAATCCTTACCCTGGGCTCCTCGTGTGTGCCCAGGCTGAGCCAGCTGAATCCTCAGCCCGAGCTCTGCCAAATACACTGGCCACGCTGGCCAAACCCTGGACTTTTTAAACTTAGTAGACGGATTATAAGCAAAAACTTGAGACAGTATTTCCTGAAATTATAAAATCAGAATATTAATTTTCTTTTCATTATTCAGTCACATAGTTGAGTTTCAATCCTTATTCACAGAGGGCAGTGGGACTTAAAATTTAAGTAAAGCTCTGGAAATAATGCTATGGATAAGTCGGCTGAGCTTTTCTTTTACTTTTTGAGATGTAATATTAGCAGACATTTAGGGAAACGGTTTCCTGAGCAAGGTTGAGCTGGAGGACAGCTGCCTTCTGGGGGCTGCTAAAGCTTTTCTCACCATCCTGGGAAGCTCTGAATTCAGTCCCGGTTGCAGTGACACTTAAAAAATAAGTATGATGGTATTTGTCTTAAATTGGCAACCAATCTATTTACATAAATTCCTTTCTCAATTTGATCTAGCAATAAAAATGATTTAATTTCTGCTTTAGGGACTAAGAAAAAAATAGGGAAAATTATTTGTTTTTTCCATTTCCTGATGTATTTGATCTGTTTTTAGTTTTTGACTCTCTTCCTTGCCACCACATTCTTCTTCTCTTAGTTCACTTCCTCATGTCCGGTATTCCTGAGTATAGACAGCACGCGGTTATTTTCAGGAGTGCAGAAGGACCGACTGGATAGAGCAGAGTATCTGTGTCATGTTTGTCTTTGGAATGTGTTGATTGTTTATAGTTGGATATGAGTCCGTTTAATACTTGGAGGTTTTTATCATTCACCTCTTCATGATTCCAGGTCCCTCCTCCTTTAGTAAAAATTCCCCTGGGTGCCACAGCAGTGTACTAGGAATAAGTAAAAATAAATTTGAAAGAAATCTGGCTCATGGTCTCTTAGGAGACTTGATTACAATATGGGGATAAAGCTGCAACGTCTCCTGTGTCATGTGACAATGGCAACCCCTTGCAGAGTGGTAATAGTGGATGTTGTTTGCCTTTTATATCTTCTTTAAATCCCTCCAAATTCAGCTCCCTTGTCCTTACCATAACAACTCCATCCTGGAACCAACAGCCATTATTGAGGGGCCCCGGGGAGCAGCTTTTGGCATTTCACTCAGGGATGCTGTCTGACCTTCCTGATCTTTCTTTAGGGTCTGCTGGCATCAGAGCAGTGACAGTATTACCAGATTAGCACCATGAAAATTCGGTGTGCCCCCAGACACTCCCCGCATTAGAATAGTACGGGTGCTCATTTAACCTCCCCCTAACCCTGAGACTGCTGTCCATTGTCCTAAAGCAAGGCCACGCAAATGACACAAGTTCTGCCGTGCTAATAGGGGAAAGGAAGTTAACTAACTCCTCCTCTACATTAGACACAGGGAAGGTTGTTGAGAAAAACCAAAACAAAACAAAACAAAGCTTCCAACCTCAAACCAAAAGAAAGTGCCAAATATAAGAAGGATAAGAATAATGCAAATTTTAAAGCTTTCCTCAAGGAAATGTGGCCTTACTGGGTGTTACAGACTTCTGACAAAGCCAAGGAGAGCCAGCTGACAAAGTTCCTGGCCATTCATGCATGCATTCATTCATTTAGTAAATATTTTTTCCTGGTTTTAAAATTCTCTGCTCAGTTCTGCGGTGGCTGTTAGTTCACCCAACAGAAACAATGGCCAAACACAGAACTTAGGAGCATCTGGGAAGCTTTCCAGTTGTCCTCTTCTTACACCATCCATTCTGTAGTGGAAATAGATCTCCCTCCCAGGCCAGTGAAAGGTGTGCTTATAATTGAGATTTCTCAGAGCAGAGATGGTGGTTAGGTGATTGGTTTAAATGTGTGGTAATTTCTCACCTGTAACTGGACATGGGATGTCAACAAAAGGAGGTTTGGAAAGTTTTCTATTAATATTTAATAAACTTACAATTGGCAACATACATGAAAAACATCTGATGCAGTTCTTGGCACAATAAATATTAGTTTACTGTGCCTTTGTTTTCTGAACTGAAAACAGGTGTTGTCACAGTAGCCGAAATGGAAATAATCCATTCGCTTGACTGCTTAACCATTTATTTCTCTTCAGTGTCTCCTGCCACAGCTACTGCCCAGCTTGAACCCTAAAGCTCCCTATCTGGTTGCCCCAAGTCTCAATAACACCTAGGAAAACCTTGCTTTAACTATATCAGAACCTTCACATGTTAGGAAAACTGGCGTAAGGAATTACAGTTTTTAACAAGGGATCTAATCAAATGATTAGGTTTTCTGTCACTTACTAAATTAGGCAGAGGGACAGGGTGAACCTGTTAGGTTTCCTGTCACCCAGAGAGCCAAATATTTAAGTATAGTGTAAGGTGAAGAGGCTTCCTATCCAAGGGTCAGGATGGGGTAAGAATCCTAAAGGCATCCTGTTTAGTTACAGTCCTCAGACATCTGTGAAATGATTTACTTACTTATTTTTAAAAGAGAGTTCAATACTGTGGTATAAGTGGTTTGTAGTATTTAAAATGCATAACTGTAATCACTTCATGTAATTGTGCATTTCTACCAAGGCATTGTCTCTCTCAGGCCTAGGTCTCGTTCATTTTCCTGAGCAGTGCTGATTTATAACTAGGCTAACCCCTTGGTTAAGGCAGAATGCACTTAACCACTTTCCTAGGCATGCCAGGGAGCCAAATCGCTAATCTAATAGGAAATCTTTTTTTTTTTTTAAGATTGTATATATTTATTTTGGGGGAGAGAGAGAGAGAGAGAAAGAGCATGAGCAGAGACAAAGGGAGAAAGAATCTCAAGCGACTCCATGCTGAGCGTGGAGCCGGATGCAGAGCCCAGTCCCACAGATCTTCGTGTCTATCATCATTAGACACTCAGCATTTCATAACTAAATAATGCTGTTGTGATTTATTCATATGCTAACCTTGTAAAATACCTAACATCTCCGTCGTGTGTGTTTTTGTGTTTTACTAATTTTAAATGCATCTGAGTATTTAAACATCCATCTGTTAGTCTGACGCTCTGTAGTTCCTAAGGACTCTTACAGTCACTGAGAGTGATTTTACTGTGGTCCAGTTCACCAATCTCTATATTTCCTCTATTAGGATTTTAGCTAAATCCATCAGTCAATTAAATAATTAAAAAGACTATTTAAAAGCTATAGGGTAGCAAATGGAAACCAAGACAGATAATTTGCCTTCCCTGGTGTGGGTTTGGTAACTTCACACTGTAACCTTTTATGATCTCAGGAAAAGAACAACTTTCCTTGCAAGGACAAAACGAAGCCATTTCAGGATTGATTCTCAACAGTTTGAAGTTACAGGTGCCCTCTCCTAACTGTGACTCTATGCCCAGCGTGGGCATGTCCTGATATCAGCCCTTGTAGAGACTCTCCTGTCAAAGTGACCAGTTGACTGAGCACCTTGTGAGTGACCAACATCCTTCTCACCACACTGACAGAGTCGCAAGTTGAATCCTTTTCAGACACCCCGCAGAAGACAAACCAACAAAAACTGAAAAGCAGTCCATTCCCAGATGTCAGGCCAGCTGCTGTATTTGTGGGCATGATTTGCTATGCCGTGTCTGACAGATTATTTTTTATATCCTCGCCACTTATGTTTTCATTGAGATATACTATAAACTGTTTCCTTTTGCTGGGGAAATGAACAGTGGTAAAAAATGTCTTTTTTGGTCAAGAATTTAGACTGTGTACTGAGAAGGAGCTATCGTATTGGTAGTAGTATTGTCTTAACCACATTGCCTGGGACCTCAGTAGATAGCCTTTAGGTGGGGACAGTGTTGTGTTTGTTTCTGCTATTTCCTTATACCAGGAAGGTAGAATCGCTGAGTCACTTGACATGATCAAATTCAGGTAATACAAAAATTAAAATAAAACCCAGATATCTCTCGTCTCTTCCTGGGCCGCAGAGCAGGTGCCCACCCCCCCGCCCGCCCACAGCAGGTGCCCTTGGTGACAGGTAGGATTTCTGGCCGCCCTCCCTGTGCTCTGGGTACTCTGTGTCTGCCATCCTGTGCATTGTTTCCTTTGTGTCCAAAGGGTCAGGCGCAATTAGCTTAAGAGAGAAAGAGGAGTAAGCAGCATTTTCCTTGGCTCTCCCTCAGGAATCTCAGACCCAACACAGCTTGTGGGGTTCACCATCACCTCCCAAAATTGTGCTCTTCCCCTACTGTCCCAGTTCCGTATAATAAGCAGCACCGTGGTCAGCTTGACACCTTCGTCTTTCCCACATCTCACATCCGGGAAGTCACCCTATCCAATCGGTGCCGCTTCTGCTCTCAGAGCCTGTCCCTGCTCCACCTCCCCACTGCTCCTCTCCAGCCGGAGCCCCGGGGGGCCCTTCCCAGGACCCAGGCAGTGGTTTCCTCCCTGCTCCCCTGCCAGGCACTCCGTCCTCTCCAGCCTCCAGTCACAGGGGCTTGCAAAAGGCCAATGTGGTCAGTGCTTAAACTCTGCCCTTGAGATACCGCGCAAGACCCCGTGACACTGCACGTCTCGCACACCCACCTCCCTGCGCAGCCCTCACGCTCCCCTTGCTGTCCTTGCTGTGGTGTAGTCCTGTGTCCTGCACTCGTCCCTCCTTCCACCTGTGCCCTGCACCTTCTGTTGCCTCTTCCTGGAGCCCATTCAGTGTCTGTCCTTCTCATTACCCTGAATTAGGGGGGAGACGGGTCTGCCTGCTCATCCCTCCACCATGGCTCCCAGAACAGTGCTTGGAACGTGCTAATAACTCCTGAATGAATGAACAAGTGACTACAAATAAAACCGAAGACAGCAATAACAACTTTTAATGCTAATGTTTCTCTACAAGGCATGTCTTACTATATAATAGGAATGTGTTTTGAAAAAGCAGGCATTCTCTAAAAACGTATAGTATGTATCAAATTCATCTTGCAATGAAAAAAAAAGGAAAGAAAAAGGTAAAATAATTCAGCCAGGCATCTCCTCACCACACTGGCTGGTTAACTACCCTTTGTGCTGCTCACGTGAGGAGAGGTGGCTCTGGAAAAGAAAACCGAGAGATGAAGCCAGGGAGCCGGTCAGGCCACTGCCAGGGGCCCTCATGACTTTCCTGTGCTGTGGAAAGGCTGACAATTGCTATGGAAGGTTTTCTGACTTCAGAGGGTCCCTGTGAACTACTTGGAGGATCTCTTCTAGACACGACGCCAAGCTGGATGGTGATCCAGTAGGCTAACAGAAGTGACCGTCGCTGTGAGGGTAGACCCAGCACAGCACAGATGCGGCGCACAGGACAGGGGGACCCGAGGGGAGGAAAGCCGTGTCCTGCCGTTTGGATGGCTGGCGGTATTGCTCATAATAAAAGAGGACTTCACGTCATTGTATGCTCACTGCGTGCCAACAGTGTGCGAGTTGTTCCCGTGAGCGGAGCGTCTCATCCCGTGGAACACTCCTGGGAGCTAGGTGCCAGTGTCACCCTGCTACACTGGTGGGCTGTGGTCTCCTCAAATGTTCTCTTTCGAGGCTTCGGTATGTTAATAAAAAGGCAAAATAAAGCATCCTATTTCAGGTGCTCTTAAGGCAGTATAAGTCAAGAAGTGCCTAGATCTACCTGTGGAGAGGGTATGATCACATAAATAAATCAGATGTCAAGAAATTAATTTTTGGATGTCTTCTTTGAACCCTCCCGCTCCTAAAACTGGGTTAGGTTTCCTGTTTCTGAGCTTCCATAGCATCCTTTCTATCTTTGTTATTGCCCTAAATCTTTTCCAAAACAATATGATGGGGGGGGGATGGCGCATGCATATGCATGCACGCGCACATGTGAGCAAGAGAGAAAGAGAATGGAAGCCAGAGGGAAATGACAAGTTTTTTTTTAAATGTGTCATTTTTCGGGGCACCGGGGTGGCTCTGTCATTTAAGCATCTGCCTTTGGCTCAGGTCATGATCTTGGGATCCTGGGTCGAGCCCTACATTGGGCTCCCTGCTCTGCAGAGAGTCTGCTTCTCCCTCTGCCCCTACCCCCAATTCATGCTTGCGCTCTCTTTCTCACAAATAAAAAGTCTTTAAGAAAAATAAAAATTAAATATTAAAAAAATAATGTCATTTTTAAATCCTCTGTCATTGTGTGTACTACGTGGCATTGTCTCTGTCTTTGGTACATTAATACCATGCCTTATTCTTTGTAACTCAGGCTCTTGGCACAGTGCCTGGCACAAGGCACTTATTAGTTACTCAGATGTTTATGAACACACACAATCAGTAACTAGCAGGGCCAGGATTCAAACCTACGGCTCCAGGGCTGTGTGGCTCTCCACTCATAATCTAACAAATAATCCCTGCCCACTTCAGGAACGTGCAGTCTAACAAAGGGGAGTAGATGAATTGATTCCATCACATGGAGACCATGATTTTGCCAGGAGAAGCTGCAATAAGATGTCTTCACCCTTGGGAGAAATTCTCATCTAAGAACTGGGGAAGTTGAACTGAACATATGGAAAGTTGGCAGTAAGCTAATGAGCATTGCATAAGTTTGGTACATCAATAAAGAAAGGGGTCAAAGTTTGGTGTACTTTGAAATTAAAACTGCATTATAAGCTGTCCTTCTGATATGGGCCAGCGTTGTTGGTTTAAAAATCCACACCCAGCAAACAAACTGTAGGTGGAAGTACGAATTGCTACAGCAGCCTCTCTGGAGAAGAATTTGGCAAAAATTCACAAATTTAAATTGTACGTATCCTTTGACCTGGCAACTTCAGTTCTAGAAATGTGTTCTACAGGAATATGTACACATATGCACAAAGAAATAGATGCCATTGTATTTACAGTTGCATTGTTCATAGTAGAAAAGATTAGTAACAGCCTAAAAGTCCAATAGGGACTAATTAAATATGTTATTGTATATTCATCCCGAAATGAAATACTATGCAGGCATAAAAAATGAGGCTTTTCTCTATTTACTTCCACGAAACTATCACCAAGATACATATTTTAATTAGAGAAAAAAAGTCATTCATGTAAAAAAGATTATATATGTGTGTGTATGCATAACCTCTTTCTAGAAAAATTCACAGAAATCCAGTAGCAGTGGCTGCCTCTGGCAAGGGAGACTGTGGGAAAATGAGAAAAATGAGAAACACTTTCCACTGTCTGATCATTTATATTTTCTGAATCTTTTACTGAGAGCCTGTATTGTCTATTCAAAATAAAAACCTGGGGTGCCTAGGTGGGTCAGTTGGTTAAGCATCCAACTCTTTGATTTTAGCTCAGGTCATGATCTCAGGGTCCTGGGCTCAAGCCCCGCATTACGTTCCACACTCAGTGTGGAGTCTGCTTGAGATTCACTCTCCCTCTCCCTCTGCCCCTCCTGCTCATGCTCTCTCTCTCTCTCTTTCTCTTAAATAAATAAATCTTTTTTAAAAAATCTGATCAGAGAGCCAGTTCCCGAAACTCCAGAACTAACTCAGAAACCTCATTCTTAAGATTCTGTCCCTCTACAACCACTCTTGGTACAAAATCTGTATTAGTCCAACTCCAGAGATAAAGAACCAGTAGGATATGTGTGTGTCTATATACACACATTTGGAGAGATTTTTTTTTTTGGCCAGCACAGTTACGGAGGCCGAGAAGTCCCAACTCTGCAGTCGGCAGGCTGGAGTCCCAGGAGAGCCGGTGGTGCAAGTTCTAGTCTGAGCCTGGATATAAGGGCAGGAGACCTGTGTCCCAGCTCAGAGACAGTGAAGCTGAGAGACAAAGCATTGTTTCTGAGTCACGCTTTTATTCTAATCAGGCCTTCTGGATTGGATGAGGCCCACCCACACCGGGGAGGGCACTCTGCTCTGTTCAGTCCACTGATTCTGTTTTTTTTTATTATGTTAATCACCATATATTACATCATTAGTTTTTGATGTAGTGTTCCATGATTCATTGTTTGTGCATAACACCCAGTGCTCCACGCAGAATGTGCCCTCTTTAATACCCATCACCAGGCTAACCCATCCCCCCACCCCCTCCCCTCTAGAACCCTCAGTTTGTTTTTCAGAGTCCATCATCTCTCATGGTTCATCTCCCCCTCTGACTTACTTGCCTTCATTCTTCCCCTCCTGCTATCTTCTTCTTTTTCTTTTTTCTTAACATATGTTGCATTATTTGTTTCAGAAGTACAGATCTGTGATTCAACAGTCTTGCACAATTCACAGCGCTCACCGTAGCACATATCTTCCCCAATGTCTATCACCCAGCCACCCCATCCCTCCCACCCCCCACCACTCCAACAACCCTCAGTTTGTTTCCTGAGATTAAGAATTCCTCATATCAGTGAGGTCGTATGATACATGTCTTTCTCTGATTGACTTATTTCACTCAGCATAACACCCTCTAGTTCTATCCACGTCGTTGCAAGTGGCAAGATCTCATTCCTTTTGATGGCTGCATAATATTCCATTGTGTATATATTCCACATCTTCTTTATCCATTTATCTGTCGATGGACATCTTGGCTCTTTCCACAGTTTGGCTATTGTCAGTCCACTGATTCTGATGTTACTCTTATCCAGCAACACCTGCACAGACACCCCAGGATACTGTTTGACCGAATGTTTGGGGCGCCTCACATAAAATTAATGATACAGGCACACATGTCAGTTTGCATCAGTAGTGGTGACAGTAACTTTGAGCACATGGTTTAGGTGGTCACAGCATTTCTCTCCTGTAAAATTAGTTGTCTTTCCCTTTGTAATTGCTAAGTAATTTGCGGGGAGATACTTTGCAGCTATGCAAATACCCCATTCCTCATCACACTTTCAACTACTGGTTTTTGCATGCACAGATCATTTTCTAACATCATTCCTTCTGTATTTCTTAGTTGTCATTCTACTCTAAGGAAGGGCTTTTCCTTCTCCAGTTCACTTCTATTTTATATCAGTCTGGGCTCATAGATTCTGATTTTATTCGGGGGATTATGATGTTTCTGATATTACTTATTTCAGCGCTCATGTGGTTCCAGATTTGGCCAGTGGGAGCCCATTCACTTTGGTTCCTGTTTCTTTTGACAAGTTGCTGTCATTCTCTGAGTACTTCCCTACTTTCTGGCTCAACAAGGTATTCCAGACTCATCTTATACTTCCCCTGCCCCAGCTCCAGAATCCACTTTTCTCCACGGGATCCTGGGTCTTTTTAGTTAAGAATACAAGCCAACATCTGGGTGTCATTGCTTCTAAGCTTCCTCAGAAGACAGAGCTAGGAAATGTGTGTGCACATACATCTCTCTCTCCCTTTCCATTCCCTATGCCCCACCACATATGCCGAGTTCAAACTGATACCTCCAGTTCCAAGTCAACCCCCCCAACACTTTGCAACTTCCTTCCCTAACAGTGAAAAACCTGTCTCGGAGGGTGAGTCAGAGTATATTCTGTTTTAATTATATTTTCCTGGAATATAAGTTACTATTTGTATCTAGATTACGCAAAGCTGCCCATGTGAAAGGAAAGGTTTTTTTCTGGTAGAACATAGGGATGTGGCCCATTAAAAACTAGGTGATATCGTGCTGTACTTAATCTCCCCACCTCCCATGCTTGACTCATAAGGAAATAAGAAAAGTGAAATTAAGTACATAATTTTTTTTAAAAAAAGGTAATGATGGTAGGTGATTTAAAGTCTTACACACTTGATGGCCTGAATTTTCTCCATAAATGGGATGCAAACCATTTGCTGAGAGAACGGAGGTAGGCTAAGGGGACTCATTCCTTCATCCCTTCATTTTTTTAATTCCTCAAATATTTAACCAGCTCTTATAAGTTCCAGGCACTATATTGCGTGCTGAAGATAAAGCAATGAACAAGGTAAGTATGGTCTGTACTCCTCTGGAGACAGAAAACAAACAAGAAACTTCTTGTGCTGACTACCATAGAGGGAACAAGCATGGGATGCTGGTGGACAGGGCACTTTAGGTGGGGACAGATCTTGTTTTATTCTTGGCCAGAGCACAGTCATCAGGAGTAGTTGGCATGAGATAAGCCAACATCTGGATGTCAGATTGACCTCATATTAAGGCTTCCCACTGAAAAGATTTAAGGATAGGAATGAGCATTTAGATTTATATTTTATGGAGAATGGATTAAAAGGAAGTCATGCCAACGAAGATGATACCTGCGACAGGGAAGACACCTGTGACCTCGTGTTCTTGCTGACGCTGTTCACTATCTACATTCTCGACCTGGAGAAAATTGTGCCATATTGTTGGTTTGATTTGCATTTCTTTAAATGTAAGTGAAATCAGGCCATTTTCATGGAATTTATTTCGGTATAACTAGTTGTATTCATTTCCTAGAGTTGCTATAACAAAATACCACAAACTGGGTGGCTTAAAAGATGAGACACTCCTTATCTCACAGTTCTGAAGGCTAGAAGTCCCAAGTCAAGGGCCATGCTGTGTCTGAAACCGGTAGGAGAGACATCCTTCCTTGCCTCTTCCCAGCTTCTGGGAGTGACCTTGGCTTGCATCTGTCTGCCTTTGTCATCACATGGTGTCCTCCCTGTCACGTGGTGCTTTCCTCTTCTCATAACCCAGTCATGTTGGATTTGGGCCCACTCTGATGACTTCATCTTGATTCCATCTGCAAAGCTCTGTTTCTAAATAAGGACACTTTCACGGGTACCAGGGATTAGGACTTCAACGTATCTTTTCTGGGGGGAGGCCACAGTTCAAGCCATGGTGCTAATGATCCATGGTCTTTGTTTTTCCAGGGGCCTGGTCTGTTTTCTAACACTGTCCATTGACATGCATTATTGGCATCTTTGTTGGCTGCTTTGAAAGCTCACCATTATCATACCAAAGTCTTCAGGAACACCTGTCATGTGATCTCCATTATCTCCGTCTTCTATACGTTCCTTCTTTCTGCTTCAGCTTTGTTTTTCCACGTTGTTTTGCTCACTTTTCTCCGCCTTTTCTTCTCGCCCCTGTGTCCGGCAGTATCCACGCCCATTCTCCTGTCTGTTAGTGTAGCCTTCATTTCTGTGAGGTTTTCTCCTCTTCTGTTTCCTTGAGCTCTTCTGGTTTCCCGTCTCCCTTTTCCAAAGAATGGTTTGAAACATGATTTCTCTATTTTTAAATGTTTTCTTTGATCTCTTGGTTTAATGGGATATATTATTTTTACGTTCTTTGCTTTCGTGCAGAAATATTTTACCATAATTTTTCTCCTTCCTGACATACTTATTTTTCGTGGGTATTCTTGATCTGCCCTTTGTCTGTCAGTTTCTTTGCCTACTTTTTTCCTGTAACATTGAACAGCCTACTTCTGGAGAATTCTGCTCCAGGGCCTGGTGTTTGCAAAGGTGCTTCTTCTCTCTCAGCGACCTCCCTCAACTATGTCGACTTTTTTTTTTAATTTTTTATTTATTTATTTGAGAGAGCGAGAATGAGAGAGAGAGAGCACATGAGAGGGGGGAGGGTCAGAGGAAGAAGCAGACTCCCCGCTGAGCAGGGAGCCCGACATGGGACTCGATCCCGGGACTCCAGGATCATGACCTGAGCCGAAGGCAGTCACTCAACCGACTGAGCCACCCAGGCGCCCAACTATGTCGACTTTTCGTGGCACTTCCAACCATCCTTCATAGATCATATGTCAGAGTCATGGCTGGGTTTTTGTTTCCTAGTAGGTAATGTTTTCTGGCTTTGTTTCATTTTGTTGTTCTTGATGATTTTCAGACGGTGCAATCGGGCCAAGATAACCATACTCTATCCTCCTTAAACAGTAGTCCCTTAGGTGGTATTTGAAGTTGATCCAGGACCCAACCCTAGAAAACCTGAGTGTTTAGAGATCATGAGAAAAGGAGGGGCCAGTAAAGGAGATAGAGGAGGAACACTCAGAGAAGGTGGCCCCAGAGAAGCCACGAGAAGAGTGTGTTGAAGCAAGAGTCAGTATCAGAGGCTGCTGAGACACCAAGTAAGGTGAAGACAGAGAATCAGCCGGGGGATTCAGCAGTGTGGTTGAGAACTAGCTTTGGGCAGCAGGCTGGAGTTGCTTGAGGAGATAGTAGAAGGCAGAGAGATGGCTTGTGCAGGTGAACACGTTTCCTGGGCAACATGAATGTTCCCAGCAACTCAGGATTTCATGTACATTGAAGAGGGAAGGAAAACAGGCCAAATCAATGTGATTAAGCCCCTCCTATCTGAAAGCATACATTCTCATGAAATAAGTAATATTTACTCATGAATGAAGATTCTCTTGAATACTTAGTATACTATTCACAGATAATTTTCCTCCTGATTGTAATTGATTTCATGTTAAGTAGTCAGCCAAGGACAACACTGAATTCTGTTAGTGGGTGAACCAACCTTGGAAGCCTCGAGGGTACCTCTGAAATCTCATCATCTGAAGTAAATTCCCTCTTCTCCTCCACCCAGCTCAAAGTTAAATATATGTTTGCCCTTCATGTTCAGTAAGTGTTTGGATTCTGTCCAATTTCCCTTTGAAGTAACTCACATTTCCCTTTCTCTCCTTTCTGCTGCCATTCTCGGCCTTATTGACCTCTTCACCTAGAAGAGTCTTCCCTGATTCCTTGTTTCCAGTCACGTCGAATTTAAACCTCCCCAGCCTGGCTTTCAGAGCCTTTCACAACAGTAGAATCCAGCTCCCTCCTACTTACCCAGCTGTTCCCTGACATTCCCTGACACGGGCTTTCTGCTCTAGGAAGGCCAGCCTCCCTCCTGTCCTTCCAGTCTTGCCATGTGGTTCTGCCTTCACACTGAAGTTCCTGTGGAGCTCGCCTTAGTCCGCAGCTAACACTTCATTACCTGTAGGATCAGTTGATGTATACACACCGCACTCCCCAGGGTCATACTTCTCTGTACGGTTGTGCCCTTGACTGATGTGAAGGAGCCCTGTATATCTCAACTTCCTGTTGTACCTTAATTTTTGTATAAATGATGTGCGAATTAATGCAAATATTTTTTAAAAAAAAATGTTCCAGAATTCCTGTACAAGACTGTTGTCCTCCGAAGGCATTACCTTTACATCTTCTTCATGGCTACTCATTAGTTCAAACATGTTTTAGGGGCCCCTGGCTGGCTCAGTCAGAAGAACAAGTGACTCTTGATCTTGGGGTTGTGAGTTCGAGCCCCACGTTGGATGTAGAGATTACTAAAAAATAAATAAACTTGGGGTACCTGGATGGCTCAGTCAGTTGAGTGTCTGCCTTCAGCTCAGGTTGTGGTCCTGGGGTCCTGGAATCAAGCCCTGTGTGGGGCTCCCTAGGTCTGCAGGGAGCCTGCTTCTCCCTCTCCCTCTGCCTGCTGCTTCCCCTGCATGTGCCTTCTGTAAAATAAATAAATTTAGAAAAATAAACTTAAAAAAACTTTTAGAACCTTCTTGTTTCATTCAGAAGCCAGTGAAAATACCTGGCCCAGTCAGTAATTATCTTTAAACTTCTTAAAGAAATTGAGGTTTTGTTGTTCTTTGGGGTTTTTTTTAGAAAGGGAAAGAGAGTGTGTGTGAACCGTGGGTGGGGGAGGAGCAGAGGGAGAGAGAGAATCTTCAGCAGGCTCCACGCCTAGCACGAGCCAATGCAGGGCTCGATCTCACTCTGAGATCATGACCTGAGCCGAAATCAAGAGTCAGACGCTCAACCAACTGAGCCACCCAGGTACCCCAAGAAATCGAGTTTAAAAATCAATCGCTGTTAAGCTATTTTAAGTATTTTGGAAGTTCTAAAGAAAAAACATCTGAACAGAGCGAAGACCAAAATGTCAGTGTTGGAAATGGGCGTATCAAGAGTGACTTCCTGGGGGAGCTGAGGCGTAGGCTTTTGAAAAGAGTGAGAATGGGCTGAGCAGATGGGTGAAGAAGAGACTGGGTGGGGAGAGGGTATTGTAGGCAGAATAAACCCCATGGCCAAACCATGAACTGTAACAAGCCTTGGGTACTCTTAAGTAGCTCATTAATGTAACAGCAGGAGTGACTGAGACAGAGAGGGGGATAGGGAGGGTTTGATAGGTCTGTGTGTCGTGGGTAGTTAGGAGAGTCGAGTGAAAGGAAATATGGAGGACAGAGCACAAAAGGCCTCGTGGGCTTTGCTCTGGACTTTGCGTACTCTTTGGGTTCCTCGTGGGAAGGGGTGTGTTGTGATCATCTTTGCCAACACAGTGCATACCTTTATTATCTTACCTGTCATGTTGTTATTATTTATTTGCAATACTTCCCTGCTCTTTATTCATTTTTTTAATTCCCAAAGTCAGGCCTGGTGTCTGGCACATAGTAGATATTGAATAAATGTTTGAAGAATGCATTATAAAAGTTTGTCATAAAAGCTTTTCACAAAGAAGGCATAAAAATGCATTCCTTGGTCTTTTGTAAGAGATGGTATCACCCTATTTGTCGTTGAGAATAATTACAGTAGTTCCTTACGGAGGCATACCAAGCAGGTGACTACATTACCTGAGTGCTAACTTCTTAACCCAAGGCTTTCCAAAAGCAAACTGCAATACTGCACTGGTGTTAAAGTGTATACTGGCGCCATCTCGCGGTGATTTTAAGCCTTAACCAAATCGAAAGCTTCGTCTGTGATAACCAGACTTTCAAACAAGTTTCTAACATTTTATAAATTACCGAAGTGTTGTATTTAATACTATATTTTGTTGACCCTTTGCCACTATCTTCACATTAACAATTTTGGATTTGATGGTTCATACATGTATTTTAATTGTGTTTTACAAACATGTCTAGAAGTTTTGATAGGCAAAATACTCCATTTGAAATAAAATGGAATTTCGTCATTAGGCAGACCTGGAGTCTTACACCAGCATTCTGATCTCAGATGCTATTTGCTGTGTCTCAGTTCACAGAGTTCCAGACTTGTGAGGTAATCTTTTTTTTCCCTAACATCCTTCTTTATTTTTTTTTCCTGGTTGGATATTGTTTCTAAAACGAAGGAATCATGTCCTTTTAATTCTTATCCTTGAAGACAGCTGTTGAGCGTGTCCTGCAAATTTGCAGGTTAAGCCAGAAAGGCTTGGGTAGTGAACCTTAGCTTTTTATTATTTTTGTGGGTGTTTGAACATGAGTTATGTGGACATTTTGCTTGTGATTTGCTGTTCGTTGATTAACAGCTGAGTCGGGGAATCAGATCATGATCATTGAATTAATTCCTCATGTGTAGGGATTGCTGTGATTTAAGTAGCAATGTTAATATAAAATAAGTGTTTATTTTTTAATTGTGTTATTTTTTAAATTTTTATTGTTAATCACCATACATTAAAAGCGTTTATTAAAAATATTTTTCATGCAGAGCATAATTGGAAGCTTAAGATTAATTGCGCTTTTTTTTTTTTAAGTACTTACTCAGTGCCAGAGGGAGAGAGGGGTATAATTATCTCCATTTTACAGATGAATCTGAAACACATGGAGGTGAGGTAACTTTCACAAGGTCTCACAGCTCTTATATTTGCAGTGTGAGCATTCAGACCCAGATGTAGAGGACCCCAGAGTCCAGGCTTTTAACCACCATGTAAACTCTGTCCAACAATGAGGGGGGATTCATAGGAAAACCATAGTAGAAAAATGCACAAGACAACCTTAACGTGGTTATTAATAGCTTTTATTTAAATATACACTAATTAATAAAAATCTTGGCTTTAATTTATTGTTGACATTATCAGCATCTGCTTGTTTCCACTCCTAATTATAGCCAACAGCCTTCATTCCATTGTGAAGGAAGTTGAGGGTTCTTGCCCTGCTGCACTGGTCCTAAGCAAGCGTGCTTCGAGGCACTGTCGCTGTCTGTGGATGAGCATTTTGCCCGTCTCGGCACTCCCTTCATTCTCGGATACAAACTGTGTCTACCTGTGCCTTTCAGCAGGGGGCGTGTGTTGGCAACAACTTGTGTAGAAACCTCCATTTGGGTGTTCGCCTGGTTGATGGATGTCTATATGTGTCGGTTAATGTATATAGGGTGAATAGATACGGGTTTTCTAAGTTTTAGATTTAAATTTTTTCTTTGTAAATATAGACACATAATTTTGTGCAGTTGCAGTCATATCATATATGCCAGGTTGTGTGGTTTTTTTTTTACTCTTTTTTTTTTCTTTGTTCCTGTGGCTTCCTTCCATCCACCCACATGGCCTTCCTCCTCATCACCCTGTTGTATGTATAAAAGGGCACATAAAACATAACAAGTGGTCTTCCATATTTTTCTATGCTTGTGTAATCATTTATCAAATATATCTATGTGCAGTTAGACATCCAAATCATCTATGGGGCAGCGTGCTAGCGTTTTATGGTAAAAAGGTGCTATCATATTATAAATACTTTTAAAAATACACATACCTTTCAACCAGCTTTCCCACAGAAATAAAAGCAGTGATTTGTAAGATTATGTGTCAGTAGTATTTTCTACAGTATTATTCATAATAGCAGGAAGGAAGGGGGATGATTGAATAAAGAATGATAATCTATACCATGAAATTTTAGGCAGTTGTTTAAAATAATGAATTTGATGTGTGCCAAAAGCATCTCCTCTACCATTCTCTCTGTTATGAATTTCAGCGTTCCTACTCCTTTTACTGACATTTTAGTGTGGTTTCAAGAGGGAGAACCAAAGGAATGTATTGGGACAGTTGTCTTTATAATTGCAAATCTGGCTAAGTAGATTACAAGACCTGCTTTAACTTTTGTTTCTTTTCTTACTAGAGCTCTTAGTGTAGAGCCCCTTCTGGTCCTTTTGTATTTGGAAATAGGGAATATCCAGCCTCCCCCAAATTACATTCTTTCTTCTTTCTTGGCTTTTAACTCCTACTGGTCTTTTCTACCAGCAGCATCTGAAGGGGCACAACCTTAAGCATTGTCTCAAATTAAATTCAGAATCATTGAAATGTCAGTTCAGAAACTGTTCCTGGGACACTTGGATCTTCTTAGAAATGAGACTTAGGAAAGACAGCATTTCTATATAACCACAGCTACTCTTCTGTTTCTTTTGCTTCTGTACAGGTTTGAAAAAGGGCGCATCTACACATTCATTGGAGAAGTCGTTGTTTCTGTGAATCCTTACAAGTCTTTGAACATCTATGGGAGGGACACAATCGAGCAGTATAAAGGACGTGAGCTGTACGAGAGACCTCCTCATCTTTTTGCAATTGCTGATGCTGCTTACAAAGCTATGAAGAGGCGCTCAAAAGACACTTGTATTGTGATATCAGGTATTCAGAGGGGATCCCCTGTACTTTCAAGGTCAAAATGCATTTAACTTATTAGGTACTCAAGGATCCAAACTGTTGAACAGATCTTTTTTTTTTTTTTTTTGGAAGTTAGAAACGTAAGCAGTTTTATAGGAGAAAAAAATTTGCAGTGAACACCAGATCATTTCTGACAGATGTCTAGTCTTGGTTCATTTATAAATCCATGTTACATGTGGATGGACTTCTGATCATGAAAGATTCTTCCTTCCGTCTCAAGGACATAAAAGTACTGGATAAAATGTAACGAAGGTTATTTTTTTTAGAAGATTTTTATTTCTTTATCTGTCAGAGAGAGAGGCAGGCAGAGGGAGAAGCAGACTCCCCGCCGAGCAGAGAGCCCAACGCAGGGCTCCATCCCAGGACCCTGAGATCATGACCTGAGCCGAAAGCAGACGCTCAACCAACTGAGCCACCCAGGTGCCCCACAAAGGTTATTTTAAATAACAGCAGAATGAAAGGAAGAAAATGAAGTCCTGAGGTACAACTCAAAGTCAGATTGGCGAGTGGGAGTTAGTGTCACGGGCCATCCAGGCACAGGGACCAGAAATGGGCTGTCCCAGCTGGAGGCTGGAGCTTCGAAGCCTACGGAGCAGAGACAGGTGATAGACCCTGTGTGCCCGAGAGCTGGAGCTGAGCTCTTCGCGGAATCTCGTGTAGTGTGAATTGGGGATAGGGAAAGTATCTGCCCGCTGACCCAGGATGGCCTCTCCTACACTGTGGGAATGTATTTTGGTGCTAATAATACCTCACATCTGCATTAGGGGCTTTATACTTGTAAAACTGCTTTTATGACCCTTATTCCATTTTGGTTATCAAAACAATTCTGAGTGCTAAGACAGTTGTGTTTCTACTTTATAGATGAAAAAATTATGAAGGGTCAGAGGAGTTACAGTAACTTAGTGTTGGAGAATCATATCCTAGGACTACATTATATTCAATTATGTAAAGCTATACTACCTGATTATAAAAGGAGGGAGGGAGTAATCAATCATTTAAGCATATAAAGTAAAAGCAAAAAGTCTCTCCCCTTTGAATACCTTGTTACCCCCAAAACTCCAGCAGTAACAGCTGTGAATTTAGTGTTTATCCTTTTTATACATTTTTCTGTGTATAACACATATAGTCATACATGCATATTAAATTATAAATGTGTAACTGTGATACAGAATTATGTTCTAACTGCTATTATGTAACTTGTTTTTCTGTTTTAACCCTATGGAGTGGACATCTTTTCTTTCTTTCTTTTTTTAAGATTTTATTTATTTGAGAGAGAGAGCACAAGCCAGGGGAGAGGCAGAGGGAGAGGGAGAAGCAGGCTTCCTGCTGAGCAGGGAGCCCAATGCGGGCCTCAGTCCCAGGACCCTGAGATCATGACCTGAGCCGAAGGCAGCCACTTAACCAACTGAGCCACCCAGGCGCCTTTGGAGTGGACATCTTTTCATTAGCATGTATATAGAAGTGGGGGACTTACACCTGTGCAGTGTTCCATTGAATATCTGCCCAGTCCTCTACTGACAGGCATGTTATTTGCAGGGTTCAGCTGTGACACACACACAGTATAGTCTGCAGAAATACTCCTTCAGTCTTTAAAGATTATAATTCTTATTTGATCCCATTAGTATTTTTACTATTTCTGTAGTATAAATTTCTACAAGTGGAATTTGGGGGTCAAAAGGCATACACATTTAAAAATTGGGGTAGCTCATTCTAAACTGATCCCTTCTGCTCACCTTATACCAGTTGTCCCGCTTTTCCTGTGACACCATGTCTGGGAGCTTGCTGTTTGGTTTGGTTTTATTTTCACTAAAATTGCTCTGATTTTAATTTTTGGAAGGAATATTTCATCCTTGTTAAGATGAAAAGAAATTTTGCTGTAGAGCATAAGGTTATATGAACTGGGGCGCCTGGGTGGCTGAGTCATTAAGTGTCTGCTTTCGGCTCAGGTCATAGTCCCAGGGTCCTGGGATCAAACCCTGCGTCGGGCTCCCTGCTCCGCAGGAGGCCTGCTTCGCCCTCTCCCACTCCCCCTGCTTGTGTTCCCTCTCTCGCTGTGTCTCCCTCTGTGTCAAATAAATAAATAAAATCTTCAAAAAAAAAAAAAAGTTATATGAACTTCACCATGGCCAGTGTTTGAGTCACTAGCTTGTTTCATTTCTGCTGTGCTTAAAAGTCACTGCCAAGCACCAAGACTGGTCTCAGGAATTCATTTACCCCATTTTATCCCTTGATATTTTCTACTTAGTACATCTTAACTTGTAATCTGTTTGTTATTTTACTTCTGTAATAGTCATTTTTTTCTCAGCATTTTCAGAGCTGTTAGAACCTAGACTGTATCAAGACGGGAGGAAATAACTCAAAAAAAAAAAAAAAAGCAAACAATGTAACATAAAAGTTTTAAGTAAATAACATCAAAATTTGCAACTCTTCTGTTACAAGTCGGCTTACTGTTGGTTCCAGTGACGGTGTTAAGCCTTGCACAACTTTTCCCGCAGGGGAGAGTGGTGCGGGTAAGACGGAAGCCAGTAAGTACATTATGCAGTACATTGCGGCCATCACCAACCCCAGCCAGAGAGCCGAGGTGGAGAGGTAAGGGCGGTGTGAAGATGGGGGGGCGCTCTCTTCGGGGCTCCGCTTGCTACACACACTTGCTGGGGCCGAAGCTCTCATACGGAGCCAGCATTTGTTGATGATTTACTGTTGTCTCTGCCCTTTGATCTGTGTTACCCTATATCTGTATTCCCTTCTTCATAGAGAAATACTGCTTTGGTAAACTTTACCTAGATAGGAAACAAGGTAATGCTGCAGGAGATGAAAGTGTTCCCACTCCACCTGTAACTGCTGCCTTCAGTGTCACACGTGCTCAGCTAGGGTGTTCCCGCGGGTAGATGTCATTGTTCAAGTTGTCTTTTTTATGCTGTCTTCTGAGGAGCCCTGGGTTCCCGGAGGGAAAGGGGGCTCCAGGACTCAGAACCATGCCTTCCCTGAATTGCATTGTCACAGCCCGAACCCCTGATATTAGAAGCACTAGAATGATTCCCTTTTCTTTTTAAGTTTCATGCCAGGCTGCTGTCAGCGTACAAGGATGCAGGCTGCTGGGCGCTGTCTGCAGGACCCGGCTTTTAGCACCGAGCGCCACGTAGTATTTTCTTAATCCATTTGTAAGGAACAAATGGATGGGTTGTTTCTTTGTTTTGTTTTGTTTTAAGAAAGAAATGTGGCAATAAAGTAACATGACTTAACTTTCTTCTATGGTGTGCACTTTTTGAGAGAAAAAAAGGTTTTCAGAGTTGCTAGTGTGAAGCTCAGTATTTGTTTTCGGAAGAGTCCCCTCTGCATGCACATCTCAGCCTTCAGTTTACGACTAGAAAAGAAAGGATGCGGGGTTGGTACAAAAGAAGGCGGTGTAGACTAGACTTACCCTTCCAGGGCTTTCCTCATTTCTACATAACTGGGCTGGAGGTCAAAGAGGCCTTTTTCTTGACTGTGACACATCCCCACTTCTGATTCTGAATTTGCAATCTCCTATGATGAAGACACGAATATGAGTCAGTTATCTGAATCTCCACAGAAGCTTGGGAGAACTAACTTTATTTCTACAGCCAGTTGGTATGGTAGAGTCAGGCATGTGTACATTGACTGGTGTTTCATGGGCATATCTTACTATAGTTTTAAAGATGGTCACCCTTGTTTACCATAAGCGTGCAGTCCCCCCTCCCCACATTTTAAAAGTATACTTTCATGTGGGAGGAGAGAAGCTGGCAGGGTTATGGGGTGACTTAGAGTCATAGAGGATCTGCTACATTAGCTTATTTCAATGGCCAGTGTGATTCCTACAGGTGTAGCCATGCTAGAGGAGTTTTGCCAGGGAAATGAAAACAAAGGACCAGCATAAAGTTAAAAAGTATCCATTGGGAGAGACTGTGCTATAGAAAGTTAGCATTCATTGAATAAGGAATGAATGTGTCACCCATTCTTTTCACAACACATCTTTTTAAGATTTTTCTTTGTCAATAAAACATGTTCACTTAAAAACTAAAAATTACAGCATTTTGTCCAAGGTGGAAGTCCCCTGAAATCCCAATCTACATTACCCTGTCAAGCTAGGTCCCTGTAGTGAAATGTACTAGCCTTTCCAGATTTTTAAGCATTTACTGAACTATGTGCCTGCCCACACACACTCACATGGACACATGCACAGACACACAAAGACCCTGCAACACATGTTATTTTACAACCTAATTCCTCATTCATTAGTTTATTCTGAACCTCTTTCTCTGTCAATGCATCCTATACTAGGAGAAAAGTTTTTTTATCCAACCCTACTAGTGGACATTTAGGGTTTGCTTTAATATTGCAAACAATGCTGCAGTCAGCATCTTTGTATAAATGTTTGGATGTGCTTTAAAAAAATCTGGTTTTTCTAAAAGGCCCAGCCTCTAAACTTTTTATAATGACTTTCATTTATCTGTGTCAAAGAGTGAAGAATATGTTGCTTAAGTCCAACTGTGTCTTGGAAGCTTTCGGAAATGCCAAAACCAACCGTAATGACAACTCAAGTAGGTTTGGAAAATACATGGATATCAACTTTGATTTCAAAGGGGATCCTATTGGTGGACATATCAATAACTACTTATTGGAGAAGGTAAAATGTGCTTAATTTCTGAGGGTAATGTTTTCCAGTGCTGAATTTTTTTTTAAACCTAATCGCGTGTATAGAATTTTTAAAATACTTAAAAGTAGCTCTAAATCCTATCCTCCCTCCCTTCCTGTTCCTCAGTTCCTTTTCTGTGACAAGATACTCTTCTTAGCTGCTACAATATCAGGGTGGAAAAAGTTTGGGCTTCGTAGATAAGGATTTAGGTGTGTGTGTGTTGGCCAGGAGTGGGAGTAGTATGTGAATGCGTGCTAACTTCTGGGTAAGATTTGACCAAAACACAATCTAGGACTAATCAGTTCTACTCTTTTGACACATCACCATTGCCCATATGTTTTCCTGCTGTTGTCCTGAATGCATCGCAGAAGAACCAGCACACCCATTCCCTGAAATGACGCTCTTTTCACAGAATCATGCCCATACAACTCTTTTTTTAAGTGAGATATAATTGACATTTGACACCACGCACATTTAAGGTATACAACATACTGACTTGATACTTCCATGTATATTTATTTTAATGAATCTGAATCTCATTTTCTTCTAGTTTCTATTTGTTCATAGCATCTTTTATGGCAGTGTAACGCAGCATAATCTGTTTTTGTTTGTTAAATCGATGTCAGACTGTTAAGGAAATAAGGGTTTTTATCAGTGTCAGTTACAAAAGGACTGGAAATGCCTGGTGTCATCAGTCTTTTTCCAAAATGTTTCGTGGCTTCACTTTACGTGTGGAGTCCCTCAAAAGGACCCCTCTGAATGAACGTACACTGTGAGACTTCTCACAGCAGGCTTTTGGGAGCCATCTAAGGTAGGGGCCTCCATAGACTGGTTTCGCTCAACTGATTTTACTGCAGGACATAAGGCATTGCTCTTTGAAATGCCAGCAGACCCTGGGGACCCTAAACATCCTTTCCTGTTCTCCCACGTCCAATCCTCTTCCCCCTAAAAATCCCATCTTTAGCCTCCAGGTTAAAAAAAAAAAAAAAGCTTCACTTTCATAAAGTTTAGGGAATTCTGTTTTAAGCAGTAAAAAGAATAGTAAAAGTTGCACAGAAAACCCCACAGAGGAGGCCTAGTTTTAGGTGGGTAATCCATGGGGTCTTCAGGACATTTAAATACACTATTGAGGGCGCCTGGGTGGCTCAGTCATTAAGCGTCTGCCTTCGGCTCAGGTCATGATCCCGGGGTCCTGGGATCGAGTCCCACATCGGGCTCCCTGCTCAGCGGGAAGTCTGCTTCTCCCTCTCCCACTGCCCCTGCTTGTGTTCCCTCTCCCACTGTGTCTCTCTCTGTCAAATAAATAAAATCTTTAAAAAAAAGCACTATTGATAGGCGATTTCCTGAGAACTTGGCTTGCACTTTGTTTTCGGGGTGCATTCTCAGATTAATGATTTAATGTGGGTTTTTGGGGTTTTTTTTAGTCTCGAGTGATTGTGCAACAGCCAGGAGAAAGAAGCTTTCATTCTTTTTATCAGGTTAGTATCTGCTGCTGTGCAGGTAATCCATCATTGGCCCAGTTGTACAGGGAATGAATATTTTATGTTGGGACTCTTCCCTGTCCTGTGCCTCCTTTGCCTCCATTGGCCCAGGACACATTACACACGTGTACATGCGTGCACACACCGTAGCCCACGTGCTGCTTCAGATATTTGATGAGCATGATTATTATAAAGAGCGAGCAGGTGGTTAACCCACCAGATGACTTGACTGCCTTGGTTGAGCATCACCTCCATCTTTTGGCAATGTAGAGAACAGTTTAATACCTGTAAAAATTTTTGAAATGGTAAATTCCGGATATGTTAAATTAATTGTGTTTTATTTTGAATTGAAGCTGTTGTTCCCATACTTGGGAGCCCAGAGACAGGAATACAACTTCAGTTTATTTTGCCCATGGAGGCTGTAAAGCAATATGATTACTTAAAACAATTATGAATTCAAGGGAGAATTGTCGTCTTTATCCCATCAAAGCTGTGATTGCTTAGAAAAAAATTTGATACCTCTTTTAAGAATGCTTTTAAAGTCAAAGTCAGAATCTTTTAAAGTAGCCTTTCTGTTAACAAGTCTATGCTCAGAGAACAAGTATAATACATAATTAAAATTTTTAAAGCCCCAAGTAACATGAACCAGTGCTAAGAAATTAAGTGGGTGATCAAATGAAGCAATGCTGTTTGGGATTTTTTTTAAAAGTAAAACTACAAATCAGTAAGATTGATTTCCATGTGGAAACCGTCTCTGCAGGTGATGGAGCAGTGACAGCGTAAGTTGAATACAATTCAGCCGAGTTTAATTTTTTCTAGGTAACTGCTTTAATAGACAGTGCTCATTTGTATATACAAGTTCTGGTATACTTAGTTTTAAAAGATCACTTTCGAAAATCTGATAATTATACCTTTTAAGTAAAACAAAGCATACAGTTTAATGTAGAAAATTTAAACGTAGCGCCTTCCAAAGGCATGTTCTATAAATAAGGGCTACCCATCCATATTGTATTCATGTTTTTGTTGACAATTCCCCATGTTTTCCTTAAACTATTTTTCTACCGAATATAAAAGAGTTCTTTTCATGTCTAGAACCCATAAGCTCTTCCCAGTGTTTTTCCTACTTGGATGACTGTGTTAAAACTTGTCTTTGTTCAGCCCTTCAGTCATGGGTATCCAGTGGTGCTCCTTTCCTGACATAGAGATTGACGAGGAAAGGCTATTTGTTTCCAGCGTGATTCAGCATGTGACTGCCTGCTGATACCTCTTACTTCCACGGCAATATTGACTTTTTCTGAATTCTGAAACACAGCTCTATCTTGTTTGGATAATGAGGCCGCTAAGCAAGTGACCACCACAACGCATAAGCTCCTGTTTAACAAATGACCATAGTAAAAGCAAGATTACCATTGTTATAATATTTGATGTACTTGGCTCAGCGTGTATTTTGCCAATTTATTTCTAATTAAATATTTTTTTCAGCTACTTCAGGGAGGTTCAGAGCAGATGCTACGCTCTCTACATCTCCAGAAATCCCTGTCATCCTACAACTATATCCATGTAGCCGCTCAATTAAAGGTAAGGGCTTCCTCTCTGAAATATAGAATCAGACAAAAAACCAGAGGGGATATTAAGTGATTCTCTGGTCCAGCCTGCTGCCTTTAAGCAAATGAGTGACTCTTTTCTTCCATTCTGGTTTTTAAATTCTCAGGGACAGAGACTCACTGCAACTTCACTTCAACAACTTCACTTAATAACCATTTCTGTGTTTCATTGCCATCTGACGGGAATAAAGTTTCTCTCTTGTGATCTTGTGGGTTTTTTTCAATATTTAATCCTATTCCTTTTGACACTGTAAAAATATTGATATGATTAGGAAATCCACCTCAGAGGAAGATGCCATATGGTTTGGCCCCCCCCCAGGCAAGTTGGGAAGACAGAAGGAACTTTAAAAGCACCCTGGTGATGGGTATTAAAGAGGGCACGTTCTGCGTGGAGCACTGGGTGTTATGCACAAACAATGAATCATGGAACACTACATCCAAAACTAATGATGTGGGCGCCTGGGTGGCTCATTCGTTAAGCGTCTGCCTTCGGCTCAGGTCATGATCCCATGGTCCTGGGATCGAGTCCCGCATCGGGCTCCCTGCTCAGCGGGAAGCCTGCGTCTCCCTCTCCCACTCCCCCTGCTCGTGTTCCCTCTCTCGCTGTGTCTCTCTCTGTCAAATAAATAAATCTTTAAAAAAAAAATAACTAATGATGTAATGTATGGTGATTAACATAACAATAAAAAATTTTTAAAAAAAAACACCCTGATTGAAAATGAGTATCAAAAATCTTCTCCATTCCCTGTTTTTTCAAGTACTGATTTTGATATATCCTGGAAATAGTTTTGTGACCCTGGAGCATTTCTATTCAGCCTTCAAATTTTTAGTTTTTTTTCCCTTCACTTGCATGTGGGCCTTTTGCACTCCCATATGCAGATGCTTTTCTGCTCTTTTATTTCTAATTAGTGTTCTGCTAGTCACTTTATAGCTCATCCTAGTGATATAGTAGCCTGTTGATGGTAGACTATAAACTGGTAATTACAATATTATCCTACTTTGTCAGAGAAAGGTACATAAATCCATAAAATAAGATATGGAGGGAAGGTTTTAATTACTGATTCTGGATGGATGAGAGTCCAGGTATCTGTGTTCTTGTACTTTTCCATGTTTTAAATTTGTTTTGTAATAGAAAATGCATTGCTCTTGTAGTCGGGGAGAAATAAAAGAATTTTTAAAAGGAAAGGAAAAGGATCTAAGATGTGGGAGGTGTTTCCTTTTTTATTTCTATTACTCATCTAAAGCGAATTATACCTGCATTACCTGATTAGCTGTACTTTTATTGCCGTGCATAGAAATAAATGATATTTAGCCTTTCCCAATTAACTTTCCATTGTTTGACATTCAAGTTGCATGGGTTTTTTTGTTTTGTTTTGTTTTACTTTTACAGTCATCTCAGAGTGGGATGTTTGGGTGAAAATTAATTGAAAACAAGACAATAGAGGGCAACACTTGAGCTTTCTGAGAGTAGGCCAACAGCGCTCAGAGATGCAGAAGGGATTGTGAAACCAGCACTTAAAAAGCCAATGACCAGAAATGTTCCTCTTTAATCAAATTGTCTTACTGACCAAAATACTTTTGGCCCGATCACGTCGCACCCCCACGGGAAGCAAGCCCATCAGGCACAGAGGACCCCTTCCCGTGTGCCTCCTCAAAAGATGAGCATCAGGCCAGGTCCTCTGTGTCCCTGCCAGAGGAGAAATGCACTGAAGAAAAGATCAGTCAGGCCCTCTGCAGCTGCTGCTCTGGGAAAACTTTCTTGAGATAGGCCGTTACCATTGCTTCACTGTAAATTTCTGCTGACGTGTTGGTATTTCCAACCTGATGGCTATAGCTCCTCGAGGCTGGCGATTTATCTTTGATTGTTCCAGTTTGGGCTACTACAACAAAAATACCATAAATTGGGTGGCTTATATACAACAAATGTTCATTTTTCACTGTTCTAGAGGCTGGGGAGTCAAAGATTAAGGCACCTACAGATTTGGTGAGGGCCTTCTTCCTGGTTTATAGACGGAGCCTTCCCTATGTCCTCACAGGGCAGAAGGGATGAGAAATCTTTAGGGCCTCTTACAGTGGCACTAATCCCATTTATTGAGAGCTCCACCCTCATGACCTAATTACCTCCCAAAGGCCCTACCTCCTAATTCCATCACCTTTTGGGGAGGGGGATATCAGGATTTCAACCTACGAATTTTGGGGGGATACATTCAGTCTCGAACCAGTTAGAAGATCTGATGCACCAAATGTTCGTGAGAAGTGGTTGTGGTCCCAGAATATCTAATAGCTTGCTGAATGATTGAGGCAGCCCACTCTGCTTTGGGGGAGGGGGGCCTTCTTTTCCTCACCTGTGAAGTAAAAAGCCTGACCATCCAAGAGAAGGGAGTATTTTTCCCAGACTTTACAAGACTAATTGTGGAACAAAAAGCCATAGGCAACAATAGTCAGGCGTATGTCTTCGAGAGGCTCCCATGGTCGGTATTTGCATTTGTGATTCCCATCCCATGTTTTCTTCACTCATCACAGAGTGGCAGTCAGCTTTTGTGAAGCAGCTTAGGACTTGCTCCCTCACTGAAGATTCCAGAAAAGTATGTCACGCCTATTTTGTGTGATGGTGGCTCTCACACACAAATGGATATTTTGTGTGCTGAGTGATATTTCCACTCCTGAAATAATTTTATTTTCTTGGGGTACTCAGTGACTTACTACAAAAGCATCAAGACCTTGGCTAAACTCGAATGTAGTCTCATAATTGTTAGATTTTAATGCCCGTATGTAATGTCAGTGACTTGAGTTTTCCATTTTCTTTCCCAGTCTTCTATCAACGACGCTGCAGAATTCAAAGTAGTAGCTGATGCCATGAAAGTAATTGGCTTCAAACCTGAGGAGACTCAAACTGTGTATAAGATTCTGGCAGCCATTCTTCACTTGGTGAGTAGGGACACCTTTCAGAATATGTTGCCTCTCTGTGGAGACAGGATGCTCTTTCAGAAGATTTTGCTTTTCCCCTGCAGATTTAAAAACTAGTTTATATAAAGAAAATTTCTCTTATGTTTTGAAGCAATTACTGTATCTGTGGTTCTCTCCATCATTTTTATAATATTATGAGGGATTTTTGAAGCCACTGTAGGTTTTGAAACTTAGCTTTAATTCATTGTCTTACTGGTATGTCAGATTTTGCACTGTTTCATTTGAGGATAAAAGAATTCAGTAATGATATGACTACCAGTGGTATAAGCTAAAATCTTTTGAACAGAATACATTTCCAGTAGCACTTGAAGCGTAGAATCATAAATTATCGGAACTGGAATCCTGATCATCTCATTTTTCAGGTTGGGAAATGAGCCCTAAGGGGGTGGCACAACTGGCCCAAAGGCGCAGCCAATACATGGTGGCTAACTGGGTAGATAAGATGGCCAACTCATGGCCCGTCAAGCTGCACTACACTACAGCAAACTCAGGTCAGGGGCCATGTGTCAGATTTCTCTCATTCCTGTGTATATAATTATAGACGTTGAAAATATAGTGAACATGTAACCTTAGAAGAAATGAGTGACACCATGAATTCAAATCTGGAACAAAACTTACCTTTCACTTTAATGTGGCAAGATTTAATTCTTAATGAAATGGGCAGGACCTATATGAAAAATATCATAGGGCAATATAAATGTTATTGTAAGTAAATGTTCCTAACTAGGAAGACTTGAACGTTATAAATTGTCCCGTTCTTTCAGCCAGTTTATAAATAAAGTGCAACAATATCCTTCAGAATCCAAACAGGAATTTTATTTTTTAAGTTGACATAATGGCCCTAGAATTTACCTGGACCAATAAACATGTAAGAAGATCAAATAAAATGTACTAAAGAAGAGTAGTAGTGTAGGGGGAAAGGCAGAGAGGATACAACTAATTCTGCCAGATTTAAAACGATAGTAAAAGTGACAGTACTTTAAAACTTGTTGCTCAGATATATCATCAGATTAATCAACATTGGTTGATGTGCTGGACAGTTGGTAGAGGGTTGATAAGTATTTATTGCTTATTGAACAAGTAAAATATAAATAGACTCAGAAGCTTGGGGGAATTTAATATATAATAAAGGTGACATTTCAGTTTTTTTTAAGATTTTATTTATTTATTTGAAAGAGAGAGAAAGAGAGCATGATTGGGGCGAGGGGCAGAGGGAGAGGGAGAAGCAGAGTCCCTGCTGAGCAGGGAGCCCGACACAGGGCTCGATCCCAGGACCCTGGGATCCTGACCTGAGCCGAAGGCAGATGCTCAAGGAACTGAGCCACCCAGGCGCCCCTAAAGGTGACATTTCAAATCAGGAGGAAAAGCTCAGCCATTCAGTAAATGGTGCTGGAGCAACTAACTAACCATCTGAAAAAATAAAGTTAGATTCTTTGCACCACTTAGCAACATAAATTCTAAGTGAGTTAAAAGTTTAAATGTAAGGGGAAAAGCTGTGTATTCAAAGAAAATATTGAATATTTATAAAATCTTTGGAGTGGGAAAGGTCTAAGTATGACACCAAAGTAAAAGAAACCCCAAAGCAAAAGATTCGTAGATTCGACTACATAAAAATGTAAAAACCTCTCTCCATCAAAAACAAATGCTGAAAATTAAGAGATAGATCAGTGTCTAGAGAAGAGAGGAAAGATGGATGAAGCGCTAGGTTTTTATATATGTGTAATGTATTTAAGAAAATCAGTGCTACGAATAAGGTCACTTTGAATTTTATCTTTAATTGGCAAATATATCCCTGACATAATGTTTCAGAATCTTGCTGGAAATGGCGTCTTGTTTTTTTCTCTCTGGTGTAGGGAAATTTAAAATTTGTGGTGGATGGTGACACGCCTCTCATTGAAAATGGCAAGGTTGTATCTATCATAGCAGAATTGCTCTCCACCAAGACGGACGTGGTCGAGAAGGCCCTTCTCTACCGGACGGTGGCCACAGGGCGCGACATCATTGACAAGCAGCACACGGAGCAGGAAGCTAGCTATGGCAGGGATGCCTTTGCTAAGGTGGGATTTTTAACTGACGTTGCTCGGCCTGGGGATGCAGTTTTAGTGAACTTCCGTGAGGATGCGTCCAGACGTTCCAAGAAAGTGGGCTCAGGCTTTTAGAACCTAGAATGGTGTGCTTTTGGACCATCACAGTCTCAATAAAATGCCCTGAGTGTGAGCATCGCTCTCAGGAAGCGTTCTGAGGAGAGTGAATCCGACTAACTGGGAAGCTAATGATGCCTGCACGGGCCCTCTCACCGCCCTCCATTTTGCTTTGCCCACCAGTGTTTGATGAAGACCAACTCAGGGCAGCTGAGGGAGTTCTCATCCCTGTGTTTTGTGTCTGTGTGGGGATGATGCCATGAGTTAGTAACCATCCTCCCCTTAAGTTGTTCACCTTGTTTCCTTTTTCTGCCACGAGAAATAATGCTGCCGTATCCTGTGTGTGTGTCCGTACACACCAGCGCTCTTATTCCCACTGGACAAACTCCCAGGAATGAGCTCACCACATCAAAGGATACACTGATTTTAAACTTTAAATGGACTGACTTTATGGGTGTACAGGAGTACCTCATGGTTACTTTCATTTTCCTTGCCAGTGGATTTGAGCATCTTTCCATATGCTTGTAAGGTATTTAAATCCACTCTGGGAATCGCCTGGTGTGTCCCTTGTACATTTTCCTCAGGGCCGCTTGCTGTTTTGTTGCCTGTTTGTAAGAGCTCATCACTTTAACCCTTGGTCTGTTGTCTGCGTGGCAAATGTGTTATGTTTCCAAGTTCACATTTCCTTGTTTTCTTTTTCTTTGTTGCTGGTTGATTAGATGGCCGTGTATTCTCCATCTTGACTCTTCTAAGTCCCAGGCTTGGTTTTTAGTCTCAAGAGGAATTTGGATTTATCCAAGTGCAGTGAAGAGTGGAGGATTCTAAGCAGAGGCAATGACAGCGAGTCTGCATTTTTAAAGCAATCGCTCATGTATGGTGAATCTTCTGTGGGTGGGAATGGAAGCAGGGAGACTGTTACGGGGATATTTCAGTATCCAACAAAGATGATGGCAGGTAGCGTAGAAATGGGGAAAAGATGATTTGAGACGGGCTGTGTTTGAGATGTAAAACCCACAGCCCCTGTTTGGGGAACGATAAAATCAAGGATCGCTCTTAGCGTGGTCTGGCTCTAGCCTGCATCTCCTGCCTCATTCCACACCATACTCCAGTCTCCTTCCTTCATTCCAGCACCTTAGTGTTCTCTCGGGCCTTGCAGGTTGTCTCTGTCCCTTTCTCCTTCCAGCCACAGGGCCTCTGCACAGGCTCTCGCCTCTGCTTGGATCCCTTTTCCCTCCCCCTCTTGCCTTGTCAGCTCTTACTCATCCTTCTGATCTCAGCCCACTTACTCAGGGATGTCTTCCCTGGCCTCTTGTGAGTCCCGAACAGGTTAAATTATCCTCCAGTGCCATGCACCTCACCTTCAGAGAGAGAGAGAGAGAGAGAGAGAGAGAGTGAGTGAGTGTGTGTGAGTGTGTGTGTGTGGTTTTTCCTTCATCCTGCTCCCTGTGCTTTTGGAGACTGAGACCATGTTTATGTTTGCTTTAGTACTGTATCTCCAATAACCTGCCCAGGGTAAGCAGTCAGCTAATATTTGTTGAATGAATAAATTCCTACATTTCTGGAGCCCTTTGTTCATGCTTAGAAGTAAGGTAGGAACAGTTTTTCGAGCTGGGAAGATCAAGAGTCCTGACAGCACATGTGTTTGAGATGGCTGTGAGGCCCCTAGGAATATTGTCGGGTTGGCTGCCAAGCACATGAGTCTGGCACTCAGAGGAGAGGTCTGCGTTGGAGTAATAGATTTGGGAGTAGTAGTATATTACTACCGTTTAACATCGAATGAGATGACTCAGAAGGTGTTAGTGAAGAGAAGAGGATCAGAGGAGCTCCACTTTTTAGAGGTCAGGTGGAGGAGATCTTACCAAAGGTCACCCAGAAGGAGCAGCCAGTGAAATTAGAGGAAAATTAAGGAGGTGTGGTGTCACAAATCCCAAAGGGGAGAAAGTTCAAGAAGAAGGTGGGAAACCATATGGAGTGACAGTGAGTAAGACGTCCATATAGAGGCACAAGAAGGTGTCTACACTGAGGTAGTTTGGGGTCTTTGATGAGCCATTTCAGTGGAGCGGGGGGAGGTAAGCAAAGACTGGACTGGATCGAAGAGTAAAAGGGAGGCAAAGAAAGGCAGTGCGTATGTGTAAGTGCAGGTGGAGAGAGGGGTGGATGGAGGGAGTTGCTAACCACGTGTGTGCTAAAGATGTGGCACCATAGAGTGTCCTTGTACCAGGATGTGAATGCATGTGAGTGTGTGGTGCCTTCGTCCATGTGCTTCTGGCTCTGCGTATCCTTGGGTGTTGGATGTGCATTTGACTTTCTAAGAATTTCCAACTGTGGTCTTCGGCTCAGATCTTTATGTAGCATTATAAATCAATATTCATATTTTTAGAATCCATAGAACTTTACTGGAACATAGATATTAACTTGGTTCCACACTTTTTAATATTTGATGAAACTCACAATCAAGTAATGAAGCGACTTCTTTGAGGGAGTAGGCACATTATTGATAGAGCTGAGCACAGAAACATACCTGGGAGTGGTGTTGGAATACCATAGTGACCGATAATAATCCTAAAAAATCCAAACCATTTACTGGAGTGTTACCTACATCATGTAGTTTGTTTTTTTTTTTAACAGATGATTTGCACTTCTAATTTTTCTGCGTTAACAGCTATGTTAAGTGTTAAGGAGAAAGTGTCTAAGAATTTAAAACTATCTAAACTAACTAAGAATTTATCACAGATCTAAACAGAAGACACCATCCCACATGGGTAAGAATGAATGATGTTGTTCTCCTCACAGGCAATATATGAACGCCTTTTTGGTTGGATTGTTACTCGCATCAATGATATTATTGAAGTCAAGAACTATGACACCACAGTCCATGGGAAAAACACCGTTATCGGTGTCTTGGATATCTATGGCTTTGAAATCTTTGACAACAACAGGTAAACTGGAATAAGATGCTCAAAACTCTATAGTATTTATTTTTTAGTCTCTCTGAACCTACCTGATTCCTTTTCTCGCAGCTTTGAACAGTTCTGCATCAACTACTGCAACGAGAAACTGCAGCAGCTCTTCATTCAGCTGGTTCTGAAGCAAGAGCAGGAGGAGTACCAGCGGGAGGGCATCCCCTGGGAGCACGTGAGTGCGCGCCTCTGGAAAGTAGCTTCCCGTGTTGCACGTAGCGTCGGCAGTGTCAGATCTTGTGTTAGCTGTTCTGTTGCAGTTTTCTCGGGCCCACAAAACATCCGAACATCGCCTTTCCTTTTGGGGATACGTAATTACAAGTCATCTCCAGGGTTGATGGGTGGAATGTCTCTCATTTGACGGACTGCCTTGTTGGTGCCCAGAAATGCTGAGTGACAGCCCTCACACTTGCTTGCTGATGCCACCTGGGTTGTCTGGCTCGTATCTGTCTAGTAGAGTTTAGCGCCAGGCGGAGGTTACTCGGAGCGGCAACTTTTGCCTTAAGTTGACTGGTCTTTGCTTCCAAATTTAGTTTACTCTCTTGCCGTCTTCTTTCTCCTCTTCTTTCTCCTTTTTTTTTTCTCTCCTCTACTTTGCGGTCTAAGTGGCACTGTTACTATCTTCGGTTATTATGGTTTACATTCTCCAAAACCGAGGCGTGAAAACATTCACATTTACTTCCGTCTGCCGTCCTTCATGTCATACCTGTGATCACCTTCTCATGGCCCTTTATGAACACTGACAGTTGTCAGAGGTCTGAGGAGGGCGGGCCAGAAAGTGGGACTGCCCTGGGGTGCGAGCCCCAGACATCACCGCTGAAAAGCATGACTTGGTTGGCTCTCTTGTTCCTTACCATTCGGCCTCCTGCTTGTGACGGGTTGAGACCTAGTAATGTTTTCTTTTAAATTTGTGTTTTCAGACACTTTTGAGGACAGACTTGAGAAATGCAAAAACTTCTGAGTTTCCACACATTTCTGTGTTTATAAAACTGTTTATCCTCCTGCCGAATAGAACACACAATAAAGTCAGCATTTTTTTTAATATCTGACATAGTAGTAAAAAGCTTCTTTGATATACTGTATGTAAATTTTATATTTCTTCCCACCTTCCTGCTTTCTCTCTCCTCTCATTCAGAAAGGGAGACAGTAGTATAATTAGTAGTTGTCCTGACTCAAATTGCATCTTTGCCTTCCAGCATGTGTTAAACATCACAATACCATAAAAAATTTTGTTTGAGTATATTAGTGTAAATTTTACTGTTTTACAAATGAACCAAAAGGTGTATTATTACTTTGTAGTAGAATTCCCTATCATTTTGATTTAAGCAGTGAACTCTTGTAGCACATTTAAGATGTAATTCAGTTAACTTTAGACGCAGCCTTCTTAGAATGGATCTGTTATACAATTTAATACACAATTACAACTGAAGCTTAGTTTTTTATAGCAAATTTAATCATAAAACTTGTTATTCAGAGATACTGGTCAAAAACGTCCTTTAAAAGTCAGGATATCAAATTCCACAGGCATAGTTGATAAGGAGGAAAGTCAACAACTGCAGTAGGCTGTCCCGAACATCTGAAAAAGGAGCAACTGCCCTAAAAATGCAAAAATCTTTAGCAAAATAAACCAAGAAATATATGTCCTATTGGGGACGGAAGGCTAGGTCGCAGGTAATTGTTACTATACCGACTACATGCCAGGCCCCTCCAAAGTAGAATCTCTATTCTGGGCGATTATTTCCTTTAAAAAACTCGACTTCTGAACATAGTGATTGATTTTTTAAAATGTTTTTTATTATGGAAAATTTCAAGCAAACATAAGAACAGAGATTGTGATATGATAAACTCCGTGTGCCTGTCACCAGCTATGACAGTTATCGGTGTCTCATGTCATCTGGGCCCACCGACCCACCCACCCACCTGACCCTCCAGATTATTTTGAAGCAAATCTCAGACATCATATTGTTTTACCTATAAATAGCCCCGTGTACTTCTCTAAAAGATGAAGACTTTTACAAATACCATGACCACAGTACCATTATCACACCTAAGAAATGTAACAGTAATTCCTTAATAGCATCAAATATCCAGTCATGTTCACATTTCCTCAGTCGTCTTACTGGGTTTTTTTGTCTGTTTTTATTGTTGTTTGAATTTGGATCCAAGCAGGGTTCTTACTTTGTGGTTGGTTGATAGGACGCTCACCTATCTATAGATTTTCTCCCCCATCTCTTTTTTTTTCCCTCACGATCTCCCAGTGGAGAGGATGAGTCAGTCATTTGTTCTGTCGAGCTTGCCACAGTCTGGATTTTGCTCATCGATTCCCGAGGTGTCATCCAGACTCTGTTCCATGTATGCCCCTGGTTGTTAGATCTGGAGTCTTGACTGGTTTCAGGACCAGTGTTTTTCTACCAGTCTGTTTCATAGGTGGTATGTGGACTTCTGTCAGGAGGTTCCTAAGGCTTGGTTGTCTCCCTAATTGACTCACCTTTATAGGCTTTTGATGCAGTAGTTTACAAGTCATTTTTTAGCTTTTGAGAACTGGACTGTTGGGCACAGAGCTGCTCCGTCTGGGGTGGGAATGGGAGGCCCAGACCTCTCTGCCCCTGAGCTATCTCATTAGATCTCCTGCCCCCTGTAGTCCCTAAGAAGCCTCCTGGGAATCAGGATTGCTGGAGAAAGCTGGTTTGGAAGCCGCAACTTGAAGCAATGTTTGAAGTAACCTTAAACTTACGAACTGAACTCTTTAGCCAAGACTCATTAGTTATACAACTGGTTCTTTTTTTTTTTTAAGATTTTATTTATTTATTTGAGAGAGAGAGAAATGAGAGACAGAGAGCATGAGAGGGAGGAAGGTCAGAGGAAGAAGCAGACTCCCTGCTGAGCAGGGAGCCCAATGTGGGACTCGATCCCAGAACTCCAGGATCATAACCTGAGCCGAAGGCAGTCACTTAACCAACTGAGCCACCCAGGTGCCCTTTACAACTGGTTCTTTAGAGGACTTAATTCTTTTGTCCCTGGGACAAAAGACTTAATCTTTAATTCCATACTCCCAAAGTCTAAGGCTTAAGCTAATATTTAATATAAGAGTTACTGCTTTTTGAGAAGAGTAAGGATATTTTTTTCAAAAGGTGGAGAGAACTTTTCTCCCTAATTAGGAAATGTAATACATGTCCACCCCAAACGTACATATTTAGACCGGGGTTTCTCCACCTCTGTACTACTGATGTTTTGGACCAGATAAGTCTTTGTTGTGGGGCTGTCCTGTGCATTTTACAATGTTGTAGTGGCCTCTTCCCACTGGTCACGTAGTCATGACCTCCAAAACTGTGTTCAGACAATGCCAAATGACCCTGGCGGGGGGCAGTCATCCTCTTGAGACTCCCTGATATAGACAGACCAGTAAAGTATAAAAGAGGAAGCAGAAGCCACCCTGTCTGTAGACCGTCAGTCCATGGATACGGTAGAGAACTTGGAAGAGGAGGGTCGGAGCTGAAACCCATAGTCAGATAACTGGCATGAGTCCTTGGACTTTAAATAGCATGGAGCAGAACCCAAGAGAGACTGAAATAGTCCATTATGAGCATATAGGTCTTACAGTAGGTGATGGAGACAACACTCAAGTTTAGGTACCTCCTAAATGAGGGGGACACATCAACACATAGGACTAAACTGTGTGATAATAGACTGCCCACCTTCAAGCACTGCACAGCTAGCCTGTGTGAGGCCAGTGTGCATGCTGGGATGGATGCCGCACACTATCTGAATCAGCGGGTGTAGATGAGGAATTTGCTATGAACTTTGCGTATATTGAAGTTGCTAAAAAAAACAGCTGTTATTTAGAACTTTATTCAGCTCACAAAAGTAAACGAAAAGTTTATCCTTATCTTTTACAGATACTTTCGTCTCAGAATTAAATTTTTTATGTTTTGCCCAGAGAAACATCAAAAGTCTGTTAGACATCTATGTGATTTTTTTCACTTGGGGAAAGCTTTTGGGTTTTAGTCCTCCAAGGCCATAGAACTAGAAATTTTTGAGTTCTGTGTGATACCTTAACCTCATCAAATTATGAATTGAATAATACTTTAATGTTATTTGTTGGTACTTTGTGGAGTGTGGGTCTTGTGATTAAATGGCAAACAGATTGGGGGATTGAGAGTATGAAGGAGTGGGGTTAGGTGTGGGATTAAAACAAAAGTTAGTGATGGGAGAAGCACTGCCTCCTTTACAATTTTTGCTTTGAGCTACACCCACGTAACACAAAGTGTTACAAAGTCAACAAAGAAGCTAAAAAATAAAGCTCTGATAGAACATGTGCCCTTTTAGCATTAGGCCTCATTAATTCTCTTGACATAATCAAGATAACTTTCCTTGAGCTCCTGAAACATATGCAGGAATCAGTGTCTTGCCTGTGCTGGCGTCTGTTCCCTCTGGAACCGCCTCCCTGCTGTGTCCTGCAGATCGATTACTTCAACAATCAGATCATCGTGGACCTTGTGGAGCAGCAGCACAAGGGGATCATTGCAATCCTGGACGATGCCTGCATGAACGTTGGCAAGGTCACCGACGAAATGTTCCTCGAAGCACTTAACAGTAAACTGGGCAAACATGGCCATTTTTCCAGCCGAAAGGTAATGTGTTTTATGAGAACTTCCTCTTCTTTCAACCTGTAAGATTTTCCCCATTGTTTGACAGAATGGTCTTAAATGTTGGCTTAAAAGAATGTCCACTCAACTAAGCAAGAAAGGCCATAAGCATCCATTAAGTGACTTGCTGCTGGAAATAAATTCTGCCTCTCTGGTTTATGAGATGACAAGATGGATAAAAATCATAATATCCAGGAGAGGGAGCTCCAGACTATTCAATTTGCTAGAAATAGGAAAAATGAACATGATTTTAGAAAGCATGATGTCATTTATAACCAATAGGTACAGAGGCCTTGTTCATGTGCTAGAATTTTGCTCCTGCATCTGATAATTCTGGCACTGAAAACAGCTTTTGTCCTTGACTTTTTACTGTAATCAGTTATAAAATGTAGTATGTGTCCTTTGCCAGTTCTTCAGACTATGTGCCTTTTTTTTTTTTTAAGATTTTATTTATTTATTTGACAGAGAGACACAGCGAGAGAGGGAACACAAGCAGGGAGAGTGGGAGAGGGAGAAGCAGGCTCCCCGCTGAGCAGGGAGCCCGATGCGGGGCTCGATCCTAGGACCCTGGGATTATGACCTGAGCCGAAGGCAGAGGCTTAATGACTGAGCCACCCTGGCGCCCGAGACTATGTGACTTTCTTGAGAATAGAGAAGTTCTAGCTGTAATTCTCCCCATCACAAGGAAACTCATTCCCCTAAACGAATGGGTATCCTCTCAACTCCCCATTTTCCACATTCTACAAATGTTACTAAACAGATCACGTTTCTGTAATAAGTGGTGGCAGTTGTGGTCGTCAGACCTTTGTGCCGTGCTTTGCACATAGTATGTTTGTCATTCGTATTTGCCCTAGGAGGGGCACACCATCATCCTTGGGTGTTCCCTACAATACCAGCTTGTCCAGCAACCATAAGCTGAAGGAGAAACAGGCCCCATGCTCCGTCGCTTCCATTAAGAAAGGAGCATACATTTCTGCTCCTCCATATTTTCATGTAAATCTATGACACACTGCCAATTTTTTTTTAACACGAATAAGTCTATTTTCTAACTTCGTCCCCTTTGAAATTATGTAATCAGAACAGATAGATAAAGCACAAATCCTCAAGAAATAGACTACTGGCTGATATTTATTTTAGGCCAGTTTATTTCTAAGAGATGTTCCTTGGTTTTTTACTGAGAATTAACTTGGATCCCTACTACAAGTCAGTCAGCTGTCAGATACTATGGTCTGACCTTTGACATTAGGGTTCTGGTCATAGGTATTCTCCACTCATTTCCCATGTATAACACAAGTGCTTAATAAGTGCCTCTCACTTCCCAGGCATAATTCTGGGTGCTGGGGACAGAGCAGTGAGCCAAGTTAGAAGCATCCTACCCCATTTAGAGTGATCTGTCGTAAGATGGTGTTATTACATGGGCAGATGTCCCATTTTCGAGGGATGGGTTATCTACGTCCTTTATAATCACAACCCAGGTTTTGGAGACTCACCTAACATCTTGCCTACCAGATGGTAGATAATCAGTGTTTGTAAAATTGAATTGAATTTGGTCACGATCATACCAAATACATCTTATGGAATATTGAATTTTAAACTAAAACACACAGGGCTCCACTTCATTTAAATAAATAACTGTGAATCTCGTGATAAATCACTTCATTTTGATTCACCTTAGCCATTTATACACCTGACTTAAATTTGTCCACCAAATATTTTGAAATAGAGTCTCATTCTTAAGGTAGCCACTGTACATAGTACTTTTAAGCAGTTGTCACTGATTTGATAAGAAATTGCAAAATAATGATTTATCTGGGAAGACCGGAATTCTTTTTTTTAAGATTTTATTTCTTTATTTGAGAGAGAGAGAGAATGAGTGAGTGGGCAGGGGGTGGAGCAGAGGGAGAGGGACAAGCAGACTCCCTGATGAGCACAGAGCCCAGCGCTGGGCTCAGTCTCAAATCAAGAATCGGACGCCCAACTGACTGAGCTACCCAGGCGCCCCAGGAATTTTCTTTCTTTTTTTTTTTTTTTCTTTAAATGTGGAAACCCAGGTTTCTCTGGCTCTCCAGCTAGGTGGCTCTTTTTTCCAGCGTCACTACCTGCCCCCACCTTGTCTGACAAGGTGAGGGGGGTGATGCTGGAAAAAGTCCCCCCTGAGATGGGGACTTTTAAAGTGTGTTAATTTCTGGGATTATTGCCCTGACGAAGGAAAAATGGAATAACCAAGCTGTCAGGATATTTTCATCACTATGAATCTTTCTGTTAAATAATGCTATTATCCTGTATATTACGCCAGGTGTTATCATTTGCTGTTGGTTGCAGATTAGTTTGAGTTACTGGCATGTTAAATAAGAGGTTTCTGCCTTGTATTTATTTAGAGGCTAAATGGTTTCTTATACATTAAAGTTATCATGGAGAGATAGGCAAATGATCCAATAAACCACGAAATTACTATTTAAAGTATTGTGAACATATAAAGTTAAACGATATACAAAAGTTATTTTTAAAACGTAAAGAAAAATCTAAAACCTTCTGTGTTCAGATCACTTGAGACTTTACAGTATCCAAATGTAAGAATATTCAATTAGTGTGGGCATCTCCTGAGTCCTTTTCCACGACGAGTTTTATAAATGAAAGGGTTTTGTAAAATGGTTAACGAGAGAGAGAAGGAAAGAGGGATTCCATTTTTTGGCGACCTCTCTGTATGTTATATACTTTGATCTCCGTGGTTCATTTAAGCTTCAGAACAACTGTCTGGGATAAATAACTATTTAAGGACACAGAGCAAGTAGATGGTAGAGCCAAGATTTGAACCTCGGAAGTCTGACTCTCATTTACTGTAATTATTCGCTTTTCTGATTAATAAACTAACTATTCCTTTACTAGTCCAGTTATCATGCAGAAGCCACCATCCTGGTTGGGGTTGTTTGTTAGCTAACAGTGCAACTTAAGTTTTTGTGTGTAACTGCACTCAGTGCTTTATGGATTCTTAGATGTCTGGTTTAGAACCTGTAGGATACTGCGTGATCCTTCACAGGGCAGACAAAGGAGTCTGGGCACTACCGTAACAAGGAAAATTGCAGGAAACTGTGGAGACCACCACCATTTCCATAAACTATTCCTCTTCAGTGAGAAATAGCTACAGGAAGTTGACCTTCTTTGAAATGACAGCCCTGAACTTGACTCCCAGCTCAGCAAAAGACAAGTGAGCCAGGCCATTGTGTACATAGGAGAGCAGACATTACGTCTGGTCCCAAGAATACTTCCCAGAACGACCACCTATGAGCTATGGGACTTGGGCCAATTACCTGATTGATACTCTCTGACCCTTAGATTCCTTGTATGTAAGAGAGAGCTCCTAATACTTACTTTAAATACTTACTTACTTTAAATCTCAGTTGTGAGGACTGCATGGGATGTACATGCCCAGCAGACTGCAAGCCCTCGGTGTGGTGCTCCGTAAGTGGAGCTTGGAGCAGAAAGAGACTGTATCAGTCAGGGTAGGCTGGGCCACTTAGGGCGGCAGCCAGACTTTCAGCGTCAGAGACAACAGAAGTCCGTTCCTGTCCCAGGGACCCAGACTTCTTCCGTCTCGTCCATCCCCTTGCCGCTGTCCTTCTCTGCATCCAGCTAGTGGGAGGAGAGGGTCACCCACTACTTACCAGCTTTGGCCCGACACAGACACACTTCCTTTCCCCTCACCGTCCGCTGTCGAGCATCTGGTCACTTGGCCATATCCAGCTGCCAGGGCGGCTGGGAAGTGAAGTCCAGCCATGTGGACTTCCGGTGAAAGCTCGCAGGCTTTACCACATAAGCCCCACACAGGGCCATTTCATTCGTAATGGTATCCAGATTTGTGACACTGCCATCATCTTATATGACATTGGAGTATATTTTTAGGAGAGTGAAAAATAATCTGTTTTCAAAATCATCTCCTTATTGGTTTCTTAGATCTGCGCCTCAGACAAAATCCTGGAGTTTGATCGAGATTTTCGAATTCGACATTACGCAGGTGACGTAGTGTGAGTATCTTACTTTGGTACCTAACACAATGACTTACATGCAGCTTCACTTCAGAAAATAGAACCAGAATCCTATTCATTTGTGTTTTTTAGTCATTTCATAGGGTAATATAGTTTCATCTCCTCGCTTAAAAAAAAAAATTCGCTTAGCTTCATTCATTCCTTGCTTTTCAAACTTTTCTTGAACATACACGGCGGCAGCCATGCACACAGCCCCTGGCATAGTTGGCATTCAGTCAGATCAGCTGATGGATAAATAAATCATGGGAGAATGTTAACGAGGAGAGAAAGATGGGTAAGGTGGGCCTTTTTCTGAAGAAGCTAACAGTTCAGTGGTGGACACAAGCAGATACATGATAAGTCGCTATAACGAAGAATGGGAGGGGGTCAAACTAGAGATGCATGAGGCCTTATGGAAACACTGAGAAGGGATAATCATGCCAGGGTGAGGAGTGTAGAGAGGTTTTGGTGGAGGAAGTGACATCTAAGCTGAGTCATCAAAGTAAAAGAGGTTTAGTCAGGGGAAAGAATTGGGAAGGGAGGGCATTCCAAGCAGAAGAGCCAGGAGGCTCACGGGCCCAGAGCCAAGAGCCACCGTCGCTTGCAAAGAACTACAAGCAGTTGGGTAACTACATAAGCAGAAACTAGTTTTGCCATATTATTTTCCAAATGTCAGTTGAAAAAGTAAAATTCTCACAAGCCACATTTTCTGGTCCCAATATAAGAAAAGTAGAAATTGATAAGAAAATAAAACTACCTGAATATCTGAGTCCCCTAGGGCTGCTATAACAAATTGGTGGCTTAACATGAGAGAAATGTTTGCCTTCCCAGTTCTGGAGGCCAAAAGTCTGAACTTTAGGTGGCTCAGGGCCACACGCTGGAGGATGACTATTCCTCTCCTCTGTCAGCTTCTGGTGGCTGCAGACATTGATTGGCTTACGGCTACATCTCTCCTGTCTCTGCCTATGTGGTCACACTGCTGCCTCCTCCTTGGGGTGTCTGTTAAAACTCCCTCTGCCTTTATCTTTTTTTTTTTTTTAAAGTAGGCTCCACACCCAGCATGGAGCCCAGCACAGGCCTTGAACTCACAACCCTGAGATCAAGACCTGAGCTGAGATCAAGAGTTGGACGCTCAACCGACTGAGCCAGCAGGCAGCCCTGCCTCTGTCTTAAAACTACAATTGTGGTGGCATTTAGGGCCCACCTGGGTAATACAGGATCAGTTTCTCCTCTCAAGATCCTTAACGTAATCACACCTTTTGTCATAAAAAGATCACACTCACAGGGGCTGGGGAATTTGACATGGATGTCTTTCGGGTCAGGGAGGTGCATTTTTCAGCCTGCTACACTTAGGGTGTTTTGTTCACTGAACACTGCTTCTTACCTGATTGTTCTTTAGTTTCCTCTTTTCCTTCCTCCTTATTTTTTACATTAGGAGCTCTCTTCATCATCACCCGTTACAGGAAGAGATTACATAACAGCAACAACAACAAAAAGGCAAATGATCATCTCTACAAATGCCGAAAAGACATTTGAAGAAATTTTAATAGCTGCTCCTGATTTAAATTAAAACTCTGAGTCATAAGATAATATGGCTCGAGATGATCACCCCATCTGTCAAACTAGCCATCAGTGCTGGAATGGCACCATTCTCCACTTGTTCTGGTCCCATTCCCAGGTTCCAGAACACTGAAGAGGGGAGATGCAGCAGTATGCACACTCTCCTGCTGAAAAGGCGGGCCTCACTTACAGGACGCTTCCATTCAGTTCGGAAGCATCAAAGCAGAGCTGGTCAGAGGCCTTGGAGACCCGCTAGTCTGGCCCCTTTGTTTTATAGATGGAGAGAACTTAAGGAAAGTGTGTAATAACACTTTCACCCAAAGACACACAGCAAGTTTATGGAGTAGCTGAGCCAATAACTGGTTTCCAGACTCCTAGTCCAGAATGCTAACTGACCCTTCTGAGGGGTATTCAGTGCCTCAGACTTCCCCTTCTCTCCTTCAGCCCTTCAGTCCTTTTCTAGATTCTTACTGCATATCTTCTGTTTGCACAATGTTTTACAAGGTGTGATCTCCTCCCACAAAGAGCCTTCCATGTAAGATCGCATACATACCTATATGGTTGTGTGTGTGTGTGTGTTTATTTCTACTCAGAAATGTGCATGCACATAATATACACACATTTACATGCATACATCAGTACATTTAAAAGATGGTCTAAAATAATCGCCATACAACTAATAACAGTATTGTCAGAATTTAGAATAATTACATGATGTAATACTTGTGTGAGAGGCCCAGGAAGGCTGATGCTAGTCCTTAGATGCTAGGAATTATTTTTAAAGGGAGAAGTGGGAAGGGTGCTAGAAATATTCAGGAAACAGTAACTAGGTCCATTTAAGTGGAGTGTGTCCTTTTTGTAGCATTAGAGAAGTGGAAATGCCTGGAAAAGTAGATTGAGATCAAATCATAATGAGTCTGAGAGGCCAAAATAAGGACTTTGCAGTTTGAATGTTCTAGGTTAGACAAAAGATTAAGAGTCAAGGGGCTTCAGGGTTTCAGTCAGAAGTGACCTGAAGGTCTTAGGAAGCGGATCTAGGATGCGGGAGGCAAGGAAGGAACTTGAGACCTGGTGACCTCAGAGCTCCTCTTGGCACTACAGCCTGAAGGAACCTTCTCAGAGAATTAAATACATGAGGCTGGCACATCAGTGAGGGGTCAGGGTAAGACATCTGAGAATTATCTACATCGATGTGATGACTGTCAAGGAAGAAAATACAGTCAGGCAAGAAAGTCGAGCTGTCGGGAGCAGGGACGTCTAGAGTTCTGTTTGCACGGCCTCTGAGCCTCTGTCCTAGTCACCCTGACGCTCCATCACTTGTGCGCCCCCCAGCAGTGCACTTGCTCCTGCCGGAGTCCATGGCCATCGCTGCAACAGAGCAGCTCCCATCCCTCCTTCATCCCAACTGCCAATGTAGCTGGCCTCCTGACCTCATTTCTCTCCCTCCTCCAGACCATGAAGGCTGGCCTCCTTGTTTTCTCTCACGTACTCCATGCATGTGCCTGCTCCTCTCCCTTCATTTGATCTGTTTCCCTGTGTGATCTCTCTTCCTCTTTCTCCTCTGCTTATCCAAATCTTACCACCCTTTGCAGTTCTTGGATTCTTTTATCCCACCCTGAACACGCTGAGAGAACTTTAGGCAAGTCACTTGACCTCCTTACGGAAGACACTGTTAGCTCCTGTATGTTGCAGTTTTGCTTTTATCTTAGGAGTGCTGGATGACAAACACAGCCATCTTTTTAAGAGTCATCTTCTCGAGGTAAGCAGTAAAAAGGTAGAAAATGACAGTCTTAATCATAGTGACGGTACTGATGTTTGTTCTCCTTTTGAGGAATAGAAACAACATCCCCTCTATTTAGTAGGTAAATTGATATTATTTAACCAGAACAAAGTGGACAATATTAGCTCTACAGATGATTGATGGCATAATTACCAGTGGAAAGGCTTGTAGACTTGTCGAAAAACTTAAATGTGGCTCTTGCTTGGTGAATAATGCATGTTTTCTGTGGGTCTTTTTTTCTCTACTAGCTATTCGGTCATTGGATTTATTGACAAAAATAAAGACACTTTATTTCAAGATTTCAAGCGCCTCCTGTATAACAGGTAGGATGGAAATTTCATTAATTATCTTTCCATTAAACTCTTATTGTGTAATACGCATGCACATGATTACTTTTATGTGGCAATTTTAAGAACTTCTGGCAAATTTTCTAGTTCTGTGCTGTCATAATGAATGAATGAAATAATATATTTATGATTATACAGTCTATAAATTTAGGACGGGGACTTGCTACTAATAGGACTTTCCTTGATTTCCCTTGGGTTGCCGCGGTTTCTCTGTTCACTACTGCCATCCTTCTGGCACCCCTCCCAGTGTCCCCAGGGGAGGCCAGGGGCAGTGGGGATGGGGTATTGGATAACCTCTGGCCCAGATAAACATTTTATACATGCAGATTCCCACTGTAGAGTCTTTGCCTCCAACTAAGAGACCACTCTTAATATCAGAGCGTCATCTAGTGTTGACAGATCCTCAGTGGACAGAACCTTTCCACAGTCCAAGAAAATGTGGAAAAGATGTGGCGAAATAACTCTAGGCAAAGGATAGCAAGTTCAAACCCAGTACAGATGCTTTGGAGAGAGGCCCGTAAAGAAGAGCTTCTCAGCCAGTTTCTTCTTTTGGGTGAGAGGAATGTAATCACACACTTACCACGTCTACTCAGTTGGCCAAGAGATCATCAGAAATGTGTTCAACACCTGGGAACCATACATTCTTCTGTGCCCTAAAATGCAGCTGTGAAAACTATTTAGGCTAAGTCCCTGCCTTCATGGATCTGCTCTTCCAGTGGAGATGGCAGTTAATAAGAAAACAAGTCACTTTCCGGTAGTGACAGATGCTGTGAAGAAAAATAAAGTAGGTAGGAGATTGAAGAGTACAGACAAGGAGGCATTATAGAGAAGGGTGGTCAGGAAAGTCTTCTTAAAAGAGGGGACTTTTGAGCAGAGGCCTGAATGAAGTGAGGGAGTGAGCCATGAACACATTGCGGGGAGAGCGTTCCAGGCAGAGAGAAGACCAGTGCCAAGGCGCCAGGGTGGAGGGTGTCTTGAGAACAGCAAGAAGGCTAGTGTGGCTAAAAGCAGGGTGAGGGGTGGGAAGAGTCATAGGGAATGAATTTAGGGAGGTCAGCAGGGTGTGGATCCTGAAGAGTCCGTGAGCCAAAGTAAGGATGAAGTATGAAGAGAAGCCATTGGAATTTATGATACGATGTGATTTATGTTTTAAAGAACTCACTAGGGCTGCTGTGTAAAACACACACTGTTTTGTGTTTTACAAGGGCAAGAGTAGAAGTGAGGAGACCAAACAAGAGACTAGTAATCCAGATGGTAGTAACAGAGGTAATGAAATGTGGTCAGAGTGAGTGGTATTTTGAAAGTGGAGCCAACAAGATTTGCTGATGGGTAGGATGTACGGCATGAGAGAAAAATGGAAATCTAAGATGAAGTCTGAGCAGTGGGGAAGGGATGCTTGAAGTGGGGAAGACAACGGGAGGGGCTAATTGGGTGTAGGGGAGATGGGGCATTTTGTTTTGGATATGTTATGTTATATTGGACACGCCACTGAAAATGCCAAGTAGACGATTGTGCGTATGCACCTGGAACTCTGGGTAAAGGAGGGACTAGAGATACAAATTCATGGTCATCAGTCTGTTGACAGTATTTAAAGCCATAAGACTAGATGAGATGAACAAGGGTGATCTTAGCACAAATAGAAGAGAAGAGGTAAAAAAGACTCATTCCTGAGATCTCCAGCATTCGGATTCAAGCAAGAAAGAAGCAACTAGCAAAGGAGACAGGGCTGCCAGTGAAGTAGGAAGAAAGCCAGAAATCTGGTGTCACAGAGGCCAAGCCAAGAAAAAAGTGCTTTAAGAAGAAAACAATTATAGGGGTGCCTGGGTGGCTCAGTCGTTAAGCATCTGCCTTCGGCTCAGGTCATGATCCCAGGGTCCTGGGATCGAGCCCCGCATTGGGCTCCCTGCTCAGCGGGAAGCCTGCTTCTCCCTCTCCCACTCCCCCTGCTTGTGTTCCCTCTCTCGTTGTGTCTCTCTCTCTCTCTCTCTCTCTGTCAAATGAATAAACAAAAGCTTTTAAAAAAATAAAAAGTAAAATAAAAATTTTTTTAAAAGAAGAAAACAATTATAAACTGTCAAATACTGTCAAAAGCAAAGTAAGGTGAGAACCAAGATTAACCATGGGATTTGCTGACATGCCAGTGGGACTCTTGAGAACGCTGATCTCAGTAGAGTCGTGAAGACGAATGTCTGATTGAAGTGGGCTCCAGAGAATATGGGTAATGAGAATGTGGAGATACGGTGTTAAAACAGTTCTTTTGAGAAAGTTTACTACTCAGTGGTTCATCTGTGTGGATGCTGAGGGCGCCAAGGACAGTGACGGAGCTCTCAGCACCAGAAGGTTACATGGGAACAAGAGGGGCTCCGAGTAAGGATTGGTCATGGGGAAAAGGACTTTCAGAAAGGAGTTGCAATGCTTGAACTTTCAGGTAAGATGCACCCACTTTGAGGAACAAATGACAGAGTCTGGCATTGCTCTGTGTAGGGTAATGTCAAAAATTCAAATTGGAAAAACAGCTTCATTTGGCCAGTGGCAATGTCAGCATGTGTTGCCAGGGGAAGGCAGCCAGGCTATGTACCAGGAGGCTACAGAAGATGGCATTCATTACCTTCGTGAATGTATTACGGTCCATAGGTCCAGCTCCGTGAGAGTAGCTCCTCTTAGCGGTGGACTCACGTAATTCCCAAGCTCACAGGACCAGTGTAGAAACAAAGCCACGTGGGGATTATTTCCAGGGGGAAATCTGACCATCACATGGAATGGAATATTTGCACTGCTATGACAGGCTGTTCTCCCCTCTTGGAAAACCTGCTTGGGAAGTCACGTAGCAGCGAGAATTCTAGTTTATTAATTGACAGTGAAAAATACTGCCCATAGAATCCAGAGTGCTTAGTTGCTTGGTAAGCATGGAAGTAGAACAAAGGGACTTGGGTAAATCCAACAATTAAAGGTATCGGGGCTCAGATGAATCTGTTTCACAGCAGGGATGGTCTTGCAAAGGTCTGTTGACTGCAACTTTTTGTATATATCTGCATAATAAGAAAGGTCTTGCCAGTGGAACGGGGAAGTCTTGGATTTATTTTGGCTAAACCATCCTCCTAGATGTGTTGGGATGTGCTTCCTTTGCCTCTGGACACTTCTCGGTGTTTCCGTGGCTAAACAACCTCCCCAAGTTCCCATCCTTTCTCTGTATATATTTAAAGAGTAATCCTTGCATTTCTAGTTCTGTAGACCTTGAGAGTATACTTGCAGATATGCGTGCATGTGCATATGTATGTGCTTGCGTGTGTGTAATGGAAAGAGGAAGGGAGAGAGCATGTGGCATGCCAGATACACAGACTTTACTCTTTACTACCTCACTACTAAGATAAATTGTCTTATCTATTAAACCTACTGGGTTTCTGGATAAATACGCTTCCCTTTTAAGAAAAGGGCTCTTTTAAATGTTTGCAAACTATTTTGTTAATATTGCATGCATGACATACTGGCCCCAAAGTTCATTCTTTTTAGAATGATCGTGTGTGTCTGTTTTGATTCATTGTGTATCAGTTCTACTATTTTTGATAATAAATATCTTCTTTCCTTCATTGCCAACCTTCCCCTCTCCCTCCATTTATAATGCAAAATATGGAAAGAATCTAAATATGGCCAACAGTGAGTAAGGTGGAATTTGGGGTAGAAACTGCATAGATCCAAAGTCTGCAATCTTCAGTCTTTGGTCTGCACCAGAATATTCAAAAGTACACACGTTCTACTTTCTGGAAATTCCATTCCAGACAGTGTTAGGAAGACATCCAGCCTTCCTCCACACTAAGGGTTGAGAACCATTGCCTTAAATTCTCTCTTGGCTATAGACTAGAATGGAAAATTTAAGGAGAAGCAATAGACCTTTATGTGGTCATTTTTACTGATAGGTGCCTCATTGGAAAATCAGGGACTAGGACCAGAAAGGAGTAAAACGGGGTCCCTGAGCCACACACAGATCACACAGTTTACAGCCTCTTTCTTTCTTTCTTTCTCTCTCTCTCTCTCTCTCTCTCTCTCTCTCTCTTTCTCTCTTTCTTTCTTTCCTTTCTTTCTTTCTTTCAAGATTTTATTTACTTATTTGACAGAGACACAGCGAGAGTGGGAACACGAGCAGGGGGAGTGGGAGAGGGAGAAGCAGGCTCCCCGCGGAGCAGGGAGCCCGATGCGGGGCTCGATCCCAGGACCCTGGGATCATGACCTGAGCCGAAGGCAGACGCTTAACGACTGAGCCACCCACGCGCCCCAGTTTACCGCCACTTTTGATGGTAGTCGGCACAGCTCACTCGCAGTGGTGGGGGCTGGGAGCACTGCTCTGTTTTCATTCACAGACCCAGTCACTCTTCAGCCCACCATTTATCCTTTTTGCACTCTTGTCACTTATTCCAGCATTTCACAGCTATTATTTTGAGCCTCTGTGTGCAGAAGTTTACTAGGTATTTGGGGAACCACTTGGCAGTTTCCTCAATTTTACACCAGGGAAAGAAAAGTGGGCAAAATGATGGCAGTAGTAAACACAGCAGAGAATGTCCTTGCTGAGTCCTTTCTCTCTCTTCTCTGCCCCTAATTAAAAAAAAAAAAAAAAGATATCTGACAAATAGCATTGTAGGGTGACAGATGACAGCCACACCTGTGGTGAGCACTGCCTGACATCCAACGATGTGGACTCCCTGTGTTGTACACCTGAAACTAGTGTAACATCGGGTGTCAGCTGTACGCAAATACCAAGCGAGAAAGAACTTTCCAGGACACAAGCAGCATTTTGAGTTCCAATTACTTTAAAATCAAAGGCACCTGGAATGAAACAGGAAGAAAACCAGAGTTGAGACCACCACACGTTGTCTTTGAAGGTGTCTCCACAGAGCCAGATAATGAATTTTATAGAATACTTAGCATCGACCCTGGCCTGAAGTACACTGTGGGAATCGGATGGCAACATGTCACAGCAATAAAATATCGTAACCGCCCATAACGGAGTGCAGAAATTCAGCTGCAGGACGGGGTTTACTAGAAGGCGATGTAGAAACGGTTCTGTATTATTCCTACCTGTCTTGTTCGGAAGAACTGGATTTTTGTCGAGTTACCTGTTCGGTGGGAATCTTTCTCCCGATGAGAAGATGCTTTCACGTCCATGTTTTCTGCCGCACCATTGAGCATTGTTTTTTCACTGGTGGCTTGTCCTCCTTCTAAGTACCACCAAACCTTTTGACTTTACGTGTGTATTGTAAGAGCCGTGTTAACCATTTGAGGACCCTAGATGTCACTTTAAAGAAGTTTAAAGCATTTCCTTTCCGTTTATTTATTTAAGTCATCTCTACACCCAGCCTAGGGCTCAAACTCACGACCCCAACACCAGGAGTCGCACACTCTACTGACTGAGCCAGCCCCGAGAATTTTTTACACGTTGGGTAGTTTGGGCGCTTCTCCGTCTGTGATATGCTCTCTGCTGCTGCACTTTCTCAGCATAGTTTTCTGGACGGAGTCTTTTTTCCAGTTAGGCCTTGTGAGTTCAGGCCGCCGTCCCTATGGGACTCCCAGAGCACAGTCCAACGGAACAGTTTCCCATCACCGTATTTGAATGTAATGCTCACATTGCTCTTCCTGTGCCTCTCAGTTCCAATCCTGTGCTGAAGAATATGTGGCCCGAAGGCAAACTGAGTATTTCGGAGGTGACCAAGCGACCTCTGACCGCTGCCACCTTGTTTAAGAATTCGATGATCGCTTTAGTGGACAACCTTGCATCAAAGGTAACTTTTCTTCTCCGCATATCCATTTTATGGCCACTTTCGATGGTCGTTGGCTCTGCTTGCTGCCGTAGGTTCCTTCTTGATATATGTTGTAGAGAATGTATGTGTGATTTGCCTTCTAGGTAATTGTAATAAGTCAAACTGAAACATCTATTTAAAGTGAATGTTATACTAGAATTTTTATTCCTGTTTTGTTTTTTTTTTTACATGGCTGGATGAAACAATTGTTTGTCCAGGATGAAATGCTTTTTGTTAAGGTTGAGCTTTTTATGGTTGTCGACAAGGGGAAAGTCTTAGAACTTTAAAAAAAAATACACACACACACACACACACACACACACACTCACACACTCTATAAAGAAGAGCACGTGCCTGACAAAAACGAGCTTCAGCCCTGTACCAAAGAAAGGGCGTGGCTTTAAAAAATCCTGAATTAAATAGTAATATGCCATCCATATATCATGTCTAGGTACAAAATGACCAGATAGAGTATCAAAAGGAAGTTTAGTATTTAAGTATTGTCCTTAGGCTGTTGTAAACAGCTGAAATAAAATGTTATATTATTGACAGTTGTTTCTGCTGTTGATTGCTCCTTTCAGGTGTAATACTGTTTGGTGACTTTTCTGTTTCTTCTCCTCCCCCCATCCCCCACCAAAGAACAGATTTCTACTCTTAACTGCTGCTGTTGACAAGTTGGATAAATTAGGCGGCATTCCGGGACTCATTATTTTTAGTTCCTTCATTTTTCTCTCTCTCTTCTGGTGCTTTTCCTCTGTATTTTATTCTCTGTTGTTATCTTCTTTTTTTTTTTTACACCAACTTCCTCTCTAAGAATTTAAATCTATACTGTTTCTGGTTACTTCACTATGGATAAATTAAGCAAAGGCACAAGAACACATCTGTTCAGTAGCTTTCTATATCTTTTTGTCACGATTCTTTGGCCTCACATGACAACTAATAAGCAGTTTGTTGGCTTGTAGAATCAAACTTCCAGAAAGGCAGGGGTGAGAACACCAGAACCGAAGACCAGAACACCATTAGAAGGCTTCCTTTTGTCTCTTAGCTTCTCTCTACGTGTCAGCTCCAACCTGCCTCATCCCATAAGAGGGAAGGTGAACCTAGAAGGAGGGCATGTGACACAAGAAACAGAATTGAACACAGAATTTTATAAAACATGTTCATAGAATATATTATAAATAGTTTACAAAATATATTAGATTTATTTCATTAACTAGAAAAGAGCCACCTTTATTTTCTATAATTGGTAGTTAAATGTGCATTTTTAGAAAATAAAAATTCTAGAGCCGTCTATAATTTCTGTATCAGGAATTGTATTCAGCTGCTAGTAAAAGAGAGACCCCCACATGAATGGCTTAAACAAGAGACATTTATTTCTCTCTCCTGCAGATAAGGTCCAGAAGCAGGCATCCCAGGACTGGTATGGCAGCCCTAAGGTTGTTAGGGACCCAGGTTCCTTCTGTCTTGCTCTTCTACCATGTGTGTGCTTGGCGTCCATTCTCCTGGTCCAAGATGGCAGCAGGGGCTTCTTCCCTTTCCAAGGGACTTCCTGGGAGTCTCATGCAGCATGTCCGCTACATCTCATTTGCTGTCCCTAGTTGCCAGGGAACTGGGAAGTGCATTTTTATTCTGGTCAGCAGCGTACCTAGCTAGAAATAAGTATTCCATTTCAAAAAAAGGTGCTGGATATAAGGTAGGCAACTAGCCCGGCAGCTTCTGCTGTGGCTTCCCAATCTATGGAGGAGGGAGAGTGAGGGAGAGAACAACCTCTCAGCCCCAGAAAAGGCAGGAAGGTGGGTGGGGAAGCAACAAAGGAGAATGTTACTTTTAGAAAATACAAAATAATATGATAGAAATAAACCTAAATAATTGGTACTCACCATAAATATAAATAGACTAAGAAGACTAGATAGAAAGTCTAGCTCTATGCTTCGTCCAGGAGATACCTAAATACCACTGTGCAGAAAGACGAAAAACAAAGAGGTGCACAAAAATATTTCAAGCCTTTCCCCCCAAAAATGATTAAAAGCAATATTAATGTGAGAGAACATAGAATTTAAGGGAAAAAGTATTAATACAGATAGACTCCTAACAATCGAATGAAAATACCCAAGACAATAAAGTCACTTTGAGCTGGGTACCTAACAACATAGCTGTTATTATCCACGAACTCCATAAAGCAAAAAAAAAAAAAGTGAAAAAAATTTTAAAGGGAATATTGACAAATAATCCTTGTGGGAGATTTTAAACCAACTGTACCAGAAACTGATATTTCAAGCAGACAAAATCCTTAGTAAGAATGCAGATGCATTGAAAACCAAATTTAAACTTGAATAAATCAAAAGAACTTTAATAAATCAAAATATCCCTTTCAAGTATGTATAGTACATTTCCAAGAATTGACCACATGCTAGGTCACAAAGGAAGTCCTAACCATTTTAACAAATGTATATACAGATACAGTCTCCATCCTCACAACAAGTAAAATAAAAAGCGGCATTAAATTTTTTTTTTAATGTGCTTGGGAACTTGGGAAAGAAATGCTCTCCTAGATAACTCACGGTTGAAGAGGAAATCACAATGGAAATTATAAAATATCTGGGCCTACATGACAAAAAATTTATTAAAATCTGTAGAATACTGCTAAAGTGGTCTACTTGTTATACCTTTATTTAAAAAAAAAATTGAAAGTAAATGAGTTAGGGATTTCTGGATAGCTCAGTTGGTTAAGCATCTGCCTTCTGCTCAGGTCATGATCTCGGGGTCCTGGGATTGAGCCCCGCATCAGGCTCCCTGCTCAGTGGGGAGCCTGCCTCTCCCTCTCCCTCTGGCTGCACTCTCTCTCTCTCACTCTCTCAAATAAATAAAATCTTAAAAAAAAAAAAAAAAAGTAAATGAGTTAAGGTCACGTCTTCATTCAAGAAGCCAGAAAAAGAATTGCAAAGAAGAAAATCTAAAGAAAGAAGAAAATAACATTTAGATAGCAAAAAATAAAAGGAATAGGTCAAAAAAATAGTCAAATAGACAAACCTTTAATGAAACGGATAAGAAAAAGCAATATTATGAATGAAAAAGGGAAATGACTTCATATATTACAGAGATTTTAAAAGGCACAGAATATTGTGAACAACACTATGCCAATGAATTTGAAAAATTAGTTTTCTAGAAAAATATGTTATCAGAATTAACTCAAAAAGACATAGAACATCTGAATAAATTAGTAATCTTAAAGACTAAATCACTAATCAGGAGTCTGCCTTCTCTCAGCCCTGCCAAAAACCCAAGGCCTGGATGGTTTTTTACAGATACATTTTATAAATCCTTCAAGAAGTCAATAATCCCTATTACATACAAACTGTTTTGGAGGATAGGAAAAAGAGAGGCCTCTACCCAACTCATTTTGAGATTAATGTTACCTTCATAGTAGATTAATATAAGAAAATAAAATTAGATCAGTTTCACCTAGGAAAATGGGAAGATCTTAAAAATATATCTGAGTAATGCATTTGCTAGGAACATGGTGAAGAAAGTGCCTACTAAAACCAGCTGAAAACAACTAAATATTAGGTAAAACATAAAAATCTATTTTTTGAATGCAGCCATGAACTAACAAGAAAGTAAGGAATGTGCAAGCCAGGGAATGAGTGAGGGCAGAAGTTAGGGGAAAAATAATATGCTGTCTCTATGAGGATTTATTGAAGTAGGTAACTGTGAGTGTAGGTATTCAAGGCTGGGTCCTCCAAGTGAAGCCCAGGGCCTGCCCAAACTAGTGTGTCTAATAGATTCCACACTCGCACGTGTGTGTGCATGCACACACAGGTCTCCAAAGGGCCACATTCTCAGAGGGATGCATCTAGAATGAACTAGAAATAATCCCTCATTATCTGAAAGAAAAACTGCCTATACTGGTCCTTGGCAGTGAGCCAAAGTGGGGGGTAAACATTCCTTGAGCATTTATAATCATAAGCCAGTTTTTATGAAGTTTTCAGTCTAAATTCATACCACCTGGGTGAATTAAACCAACAGTTTAGTTTAAAGTGGACCGGGCCTGGTATTATCCCCAGGTATCTGATAGAAGCACACAGTTTTTTTTTTTTTCCATGAAGAAACCACCTTCATACCAGACCTTAAAGAATTTCCACAGATAACGTTTTCAGGAAAATAAGGGGTTCCCATTAAGAATTCCTACACACATAAAGTACCATGTGCAAGAGTCAGACTAAACAAGATTCAGAGTCATGAAAACTTCTTAGAGTGGAATTATTAGAAACAGAATATAAGAATGTGTAATATGTTTTAAGAAATCAAAGGCCTAAAAATATGAGAAAGAGCAAGTAACTACGCAATTGATAGAAATAAAAACTAAAATTAAGAAACAGTTTTAGCATCAGTTTAGACAAAGCTGAAGAGAGAATAGAGAAATGAAAGAAAGAATAAAGGAAATTATCCAGGACTCTACTTAGACCAAGAAATTAAAAAGAAAGAGACACTATTAAGAGACATGGAAGATAAAATGAAAAGGTCTAATGTGCATCTAATCAGAGTTACCCAAGGAAAGGAGAGGATGGGCAGAGCAATATTGGAAAATATATTGCTGAGAATTTCAACAGTGATGAAAGATAACACTCTGGGGAGTCAAGAAGTCTGCTATATCCCAAGCTGGAAAAATTACAAGAAATCTGCATTAAGCACATTGTGAAATCTCAGAACATCAAAGACTTAAGAAAATGCATTAAAAGCAGATTTGCTTAAAAGAATAAGAGTCTGAGAGAAAAGAACTGTAAACCAAAATTCTGCGCCAAGAATATGTATGTTTCAAGAACAAAGACACAGTAGGGGCACCTGAGTGGCTCAGTCGGTTAAGCATCTGACTCTTAATCTCAGCTCAGGTCTTGGTCTCAGGGTCGTGAGTTCAAGCCCTGCATTGGGCTCTGCGCTGGGCGTGGAGCCTACTTAAGGAAAAAAAAAAAAAAAGAACAAAGACACAATAAAGAATCTTTCTGAAAAAGAAAAAAGTTAAAAGCACCCTAGCGGGAATTCTAAAGGATATATACATCAGGCCAGAGGAAGAGTATTTAAAATGAAAGCCTGAAATGCAAAAAGAAGGGCAAAGAAATTGGTCAAGGTGGCTGTGTATAAATAAACTGTAAAATAATATTTTATTGGATTAAAAATACAGATTAGGATTAGCAAAACAATAGGATATAAACTGAAATGGTAGGTGATTATAATTCAGGTGTTTAAGATCCTTGGTCATTCAGGAAAATAATAAAAATATTGCTTAGCTTATAACCCTGATGACACACAAATGCAGGTTAAATGTCCTCATGGAGTCATGAAAAGAATAGAAATGAAGTTATAACTTCTAAACTAGCTGTGGGGTGGGGGGAGGCAGAGCCAGAATGAGAAGCAAATAATCTGTTCTAAAAAACACAGGGAAGAGGAGACAAAAGAACGTAGGAAAGCCAGGACAAATTAAGATGGTAGAAAGAAACCCAAGCATGCTAGTGATTACATTGAACGTAAAAATGGATAAAAATTGTCAAATCAAATCAAAGACAAAGAATCCAGAAGAGCTGAAAGTTTAAAAAGATTTATCAGACAAATTCTGACAATCTGGGATCACTTCAATCCAAGTTCAGGGCCTGGAGTGGCTTAGCGATGGGCCAAATTGTTTTCCATTCCCCTTGGACTCCCAGGGTTAGCTCCTCAGGATTGCAGACCACTGTCCCTTCATGGCCTTGGGTTCCAGCCTGCAGTCCCCTGGCCCCACAAGGCTGTCCACAAGATGAAAGCAGCCCTGAAGGCTGGCCTCACCCCTCTGGATTTTAGTCTTATTCTTATCTCGGTTATCTTATTAGCTCTTTGATGCATTTAAGATTCTCCCGCACCCCATATCTGTCTAGTGCTTTCTCTCGTGAAGTTATCAGGAAGGTTGATGGTCTTGCTTAGTCCTGCACCACCAGAAGTGGAAGTCCTGACTTCCTCACCTGGTTTCAGAATCTACAGTGTGTTAATGCATGCCTTGTCTCTCCACCTAGATTCTCGGTCTTTTAAATACAGGGAGTGAGTTCTACTAATTTGATATACCCTTGATACCTAATAAAGCACGCCCTAAGCAGATGGTCAGTTAATTATTAAATGAGCTTGAATCTGCCCTGTGACTCTATTTGGCAGTGTTCAAAGCAAGTTAAATGGGTGAATGTCTAAATACAGTTTTTTCTGGCTACTGCATATACCAACTGGTGTACTTTCACAAATAATGTTTTCCATAAAATATAGGGAGAAACCGGTTAAGATGTGCAAGAGAACAAGATCAGTATTAACTTTTGCAGTTTAACCTTTATAATAGACACTGGAATTTGTCAAATTTAGGATTTCTTAGGCTGACTCAGTCTGGATATTTATAAATGAGAGAGGAGGCAGCATTTATAAATTGAGGCAGAATGCTGATTAAATATAGAGAAAGTATTTCCACTGGATTCTTTGAAGATTTTTATATTACTAAACAGGATGGAAGGGCATCCCCCCAGTCCTTAGTCGGTCATTAGCATCTAATCCAGTGTTCACACTTCCTGTGCAAATCAGTTAATATTGGTAAAATTCCATTTAACTGGTTTCTGTTGAGTAAAGTTACTTTTACTAGTCAAATGATACATTATACAAAGATTGCTTTGCCCACATAATTGTATGGACTATTGAGTTACAAGTATTTCTAAATTTACGCTGTAATTTTCTTTTTGACCCAAAGGTCTTACAGAATTTTTTTTTTAATCTCCAAACCTATAAGATTTTCTAATTATTTTTTGCCCTTGATTTCTAGCTTAATCTCATTTGTTCAGGGGTTATAATATACTCTGTGTGATTTCAGTCCTTAGAAATTTCTTAAATTTTCTTTTTGTATATGTTTTGTTTATATATATAAAAATAGTTTGCATTGTACTCTATAGACACCTATCAGATCAAGTCTGCTACTCATACTGTTGTCCGATTTTTCTGCATTCTTACTAATGTTTTTGTTTTGTCAATGCCAAAATGTGACAAAATCTGTGATTCTGAATTTGTCTGCTTTTCCTTGTTGCACTTTCTGTTTTGGCTTTAGATATTTTAAGAATTTATTTAGGCTTATTCAAGTTAGAACTATTATTTCTTCTAGTGTTTGAGTTATTTATCATTATGAAATGCCTCTGTATTTCTGTACTGCTTTTTGCCTTAAAGTCAGCTTTGCATGAATAAATAGTTAACACCACCTTCTTTTGTGGCCAGGGTTTGCATGGTATAAATTTTTCCACCCTTTTACTTTTAACCTTTCTGTATCCTTATGTTTCAAGTATGTGCCTGTAAGTAGTGTATAGTAAATAAGATTTGGTTTTTTATGCAAGCTGACGATCTTTGTCTTTTGAATACATCACTTAGTCCATTACATTACTTTTAGTTTTCTATAATGTAGTTTCTATGCTTTTAATGTAGTTGCATTTAAATTGACTGTGCCATTAGTGTTTCCTATTTGATGCTTCTGTATTTCTGTTTCTTTCCTTTGTAACTTTCTTTTCAACTGGTCATTGTGGGCAAAAGGTTAACAAAATTCTGTTCCTTCTGCTTGACAATTAACCCTCCATTAAATTTCTCACTCTGTTCCCATTGATGCAGTAAGATGTATATTGACAGTATTACTACACAGCATTGCTTATGATAAAAATTATCCCTGTTTGTAAATCGCATCTCTGCTGGGAGAATAAGAAATGTCTGATGGGGATGACATATTTGGGCTTCCCTGAATATGGGGACTCATGTATTAAGCATGTCCCTTTTGAGGACCCTGGATGCTATGTCTTCAGATCTAGTTGAAAGGGATATTAGATACTGTGGGGCATGAGGCTTTTACACCAAGGGCACTTTCCATACCCTCCCAATGTGGATCATACCTCTTTGCCCCTAAGCTGTCACCTAGCTGCTGTTTGGACAGCTGCAGGGGGCTGTGACACTTCTCTTGGCAAGCCATGTTTTTGTCCTGAGTAAACACATGCCAGGTGTGGCCTGTGAGTCTTTTGAGTCAGAACGTGACCCTCTGACCCCTGCCACTCAGTGTTGCAATTATTTTTTATTATTCCCTTTGTTATTTTGGAAGATTTATATCAAAATATTGTTTTGGTGGTTATTTGATTGATTATAATTCCATTCTTCAATATAAAAATCTAATATAATTTGGTACTTTTACCTCCTTCCTAGAAGATGGAAGGTCCACAAAACATTTTTTGGGGGTGGGGGGGTCCATAAAATGTTATAATTCCATCTGCCTTCCTCTCAACTTCTGTGCTATTTTGGTCATGTATTTTAATTGTGTGTGTAGCCAGCAAAATGATGACATCATATCATTGCTGTTACTACTACATATAGTCAGTATCTGTTTAGATTTACTCATTTGTTACTTTTTTCCTCTTTCTGTATCGCTGACCTTCATCTGGGGTCATTTTTCTTATCCCTGAATTTCATCCTGTTATATTTGAGATCTGTTGTTGACAGAGTCTCTGGTTTTGTTTACCTGAAAATATTATGTACTGTTTTCATTTGTGAAGAATATTTTTTTATTTTTTATTGTTATGTTAATCACCATACATTACATCATTGGTTTTTGATGTAGTGTTCCATGATTCATTGTTGGTGCATAACACCCAGTGCTCCACGCAGAACGTGCCCTCTTTAATACCCATCACCAGGCTAACCCATCCCCCCACCCTCCTCCCCTCTAGAACCCTCAGTTTGTTTTCAGAGTCCATTGTCTCTCATGGTTCGTCTCCCCCTCCGACTTATTCCCCTTCATTCTTCCCCTCCTGCTATCTTCTTCTTTTTCTTTTTTCTTAACATATGTTGCATTATTTGTTTCAGAAGTACAGATCTGTGATTCAACAGTCTTGCACAATTCACAGTGCTCACCATAGCACATACCCTCCCCAGTGTCTATCACCCAGCCACCCCATCCCTCCCACCCCCACCACTCCAGCAACCCTCAGTTTGTTTCCTGAGATTAAGAATTCCTCCTATCAGTGAGGTCCTATGATACATGTCTTTCTCTGATTGACTTATTTCACTCAACATGACACCCTCCAGTTCCATCCACGTCGTTGCAAATGGCAAGATCTCATTCCTTTTGATGGCTGCATAATATTCCATTGTGTATATATACCACATTCATTTGTGAAGAATATTCTTGCTGGGTGCAGAATTCTGCCTTGGCAGTTCTTTCCATACTTCAAAGATAATACTCCTTTATCTTCTGGATTCCATTGTTTCTTGTGAGAAGTCAACTGTCAGTCTGTTGCTCCTGAGGTAATGGATCTTTTCTCCTCTGGCTGCTTTGCTTCGGTATTCCATAGTTTTACTACGGTGTTCCTAGGTGTCAGTTTTTGTTTTTTTTTTTTTAATCCTCAAAATTTGTAGGACTTCTTCAGTTTGTCACTGTTTGATTGTTTTTCATCAGTTTTGCAAAGTTCTTGGCTGTTAGCTCTTCAAATACTGCTTCTGCCCCTTCTGTCTCCTCTCCAGGCCATCCCGCTCTATCTGTTGTGCCTCCTAACCTCTCTGTCATTTCATCTTTTCATCTCTCCCTGCTTCATTCTGGGAAATTTCTTCCCAGAAATACAAAGACTGATCCACTGGCTTCTCAATTCCCATCATTGTATTTTTCAGTCCTAGGTTATGCATTTGATTCGGTTCTTTTTTATAGTTTCTGGTTCTCTAAAAAGTTCTTAATATTGTCTTCTGTCATCTTGAGCACGGTAAGCATAGTTATTTTATTATCTCATGGTTATTTTGTTATCAATATCTGGATTTCTGCAGGTCTGTTTATTTTATGTTTTGCTGTTTCTAATTCTTGTTATCTTGGTTCCTTATGTGGTTAGTTTTTATTTTGCTCCCAACATTATATTGGCAAAATTGTTTATAGAAATAACTGGAGACCCAAGTTTATGTAATCTTTCTCCAGTAAAGATTGACTTTTGCTCCTTTTAAGCAGCTAAGAGCTCTAGTATTTCAGATCAGCTGCTCCAATTTCAAGTCCCTGTGAGAGACTGCCTACTTCTGACTCACCCTCATTGCTAGTGGCTGCCTTTTTGGATCCCAGCCCAAAGTGCAAGGGGTTTACCCATGACCTCCTTTTCAGGCCCTACTCTCTGATCTCTTTCCCACTAGCCCTATGAGGCTATCACAGCCTCTACTTAGATCCCATCCACTTCCTCTGGAGTTGGTAAATTAGGCCTCAAACCTGGCAACTTGCATGGCATCCTCCACCTCCTAGATTCTGGTCCCATAATTTAATTCTCCGCTGTCTTTAAGCAGGTGCTTTTTGTATATTTTAATTGCCTATCTCACATGTCCCCAGCATGGGTGTTGGTTTAAATTACCTAATTTGTCATTACTAACATGGAAGCCCTAATATCCTGTTTTCATAAATTAGGTTATTAGGTCCAGAGAGACTTTATCATAGCTAGTTAAGATCAGAAATGACGAATACCCGAGTATCCTGATTCTGTGTGATTTTTATTCTGTTACACCGCTGCCAAAGTATACAGATAGATCTAGCAGCATTTTGATATTTGCTGTGCTCAATGACACTTCTTTCAGTTTATTTGTCAAGCAGTAAAGGTCCCGTATCCCAGGAAACTTGCAGAAAATCCTCAAGTAAATAATACCCCCTCCCTGCCTTCCCCATCCCATTAAGTTTGTTTTAAATTTATTTAAACTTTTAAAAAGTGAGCCACAATCTCCCCATATAAATCTCCACTTTGAAAACCATTAGAGATTCATGAACATGTGGTCACCTATCACTGTTTTCTAAAGTAAGATTCTGCTTGTACTTTGTAATAATATCAAATCTCTGCTTAATACCTAAGCCAGGGATTGGTGTTCCAGAATAGGGAAGAAGTATCAGTTGTCTTAATTCATAACAAATCACCCTAAAATGTAGTGCCTAGAACAACAGCAATTTATTGTGTCTCATGATTTGGCGGGTTGACTAGCCAGTTTGTCTGGTCTCACTGGGGCTCACCAAGTCTAAATGGTCTAAAATGGCTCCCCAAATGCCATGGCTGAATGACTGGATAACTTGTCCTCTTTCTTCATACAGTTTTTAGTCCTGGGTTTCTTCACATGATGGAAGAAGTATTCCAAAAGTTCAAAGCGCCTCAAGGCTGAGTGTCCACGAGTAACCCAGTATCACTTCTGCCACATTCTTTTGGTTAAGACAAGTCATAGGGCCAGCCCAGATCCCAGGAGTGGGGTGGAAAATTCACCTCTTATTGGGAAGTGCAGTGAAATATTGTGGTCCTGTCTTTAAAAGCTGCCACAGTGTGATGAAAAAAGGCAGGTGTTGTAGGCAGAGTAATGGCCTCTGCATTTCAACACCGGTTCTCAAAGACACTGATGGACAGAGTGTTCTACAATTCAGTTCAGTTCTCCCACTACCTGGAACAGCCCGATGAAGAGTTGCACACAGTGACAAGGTCTGGGAGGTCTGGACATCCAGAGAGCAAGAGGTTCTCCTCATGGAGATGGGTTACATCACCCTCCCCATACATTGATATGTTCACCAACTAAAAAGCTCCTTGGAGCCTCTGTGTCTGAGTGTTTTTTTGAATGAGGGTTTTTTTAAATAAGGGTTTTATTATATAAGCATGATTGAGTAAATCATTAGCCCGTGACTGGACTCAACCTCCAGCCTTCCCTCTGTGGAGGTCAGGTTGCTGAAAGTCCCTTCTCTAATCCTATGGAGGATTTTTGTGATGCCCACCCCCCATCCTAAAGCTATCTGGGAGCTGGGCAGGAGTCACCTCATTAGCATAACAAAGACATTCTTACTACTGAGGAAATTCCCAAGGTTTTAGAAGTTCTATGCTAGGACCTGTGACAAAGTCCAGGGAGAAAGAGAGGGAGAGAGATGGAGATATTATTATTATTATTTTTATTTTTATACCACAGCCTCCCAAGGTTACCCATGCCCTAATCCCCAGAACTTGTAAACATGTTGCGTTGAATGGCAAGGTAGAATGAAGGTTGCAGGTGGAGTTAAGATTGCTGGTTCTGAACTTAAAGAGATTATCCTGCATTGTCCAGGTGTAGGATCTTTGTAAATTTAAGAGTCCTTCAAAGGGAAAGAGGAATGCAGAAGAGTCAGAACCAGGGAGATAGTATCATTTGAAAGACTTTATAGGCCATTACTGGCTTTCAAGATGGAAGGAGGCCACAGGCCAAAGAATGTGGGCAGCCTCTAGAAGCTGGAAAAGATAGGAAAGTGGGTTCTCTCTAAGAGTCTCTAGAAGATCAGAGCCTGGATTTTTAGCCAGGTGAGGCCCATCTCAGACTGCTGACCTCCAGAGTTCTATGAGAATAAATTTGTGTTGGTTTAAGCCACTAAATCTGTGGTGTTGTAGAAAACCGACCTCCGTGCTTCGGAGCCAAAGTATAAGGCAAAAGACAGAGTTTGAGATAAAGACGAACGAGAGCTTTCTTGCTTTGCAGGGCAAAGGAGGCTGCACAGGCCATGGCCTTCAGAAACTGCAAACCCTACGGGAGGAAGGGACTGGGGTGGTTTATAGGGAAATAACAGGATCTAGCCGGGTTTGACAGGAATTGTGTAGGTGCTACCAGCCTCCTTCATCATGTCTTTAGGGTGGTACGGGGTTCCTGGAACAAAAGGCTAAGAAGGGAGGAGAGGAGCTGTGCAGAAGAGAGGAAAAAGGTTACTTTAAAATTGAGCTTCGCTGAAGCATTAGTGCGGCCATTTTTATTTTTGTTCAACTTTGTGCTTTTAGGCGGTTTCAGTGGTAATCCGCTGTGGCAGCAATAGGAAATGAACATAAGCAGGGCCTTGAAAAAGGGGAAAAAGTGGCATTTTTTTCACCAAGGAATGCAGCATGATTAAATCTGTCCTTGGAGCTTCCTGTGTAGATGTTGAAAACTCACTGTTGAGAATGCAAGTAACTTCACATTCTTCCAATCTCTCTTCTTAAATTATTGACTACTTCCTTTTACCTCTAGCCCTCAGTAGAGCTCAAAATCGCCTATCTACAGAGGACTCTATCTCTTAACTAAAGTGCATCTGTTTGTGTCTGATAGGTTATAGATCAGAGAAGGGAAAGTAACTCTTTGGTAAGTAGGATACATTTGACCTTGATTCATCCAGTGAGAATTTGTTACCTTCAGCAAACCAGGATCGGTCTTACACCAGCACAGTTTTATACTTAAAAGGAGTTATGATCTAATGCATGGTAGAAAACTTAATTGGCCCAGAGGGAGAGATTTCTTGGTAGACTCTTTCTTAGAGTCAGTGACACCTACAGGAGGTTTTGTAACTTCTCTACTTATAAGTTTCAATCTCTTTTTCAAAAGCACAAACTAACGTGATGATGGTGAGGATGACGATGATGATGATGGATGGCAGCCATAATGCTTACAGAGCACCTACTGTGTGCCAGAGCTGGGCTTACATTTTATGTTCTTCATTGCAGTTCATCTTTTTCATGGCTCCTTCCTCTTTCTATTAAATTACTCTTTCTGTTCCTTTTTAACCATCTTTCCATAAATACACATAAACTCAATGTTTACACATCTCAATTATTTACTCCTTAGTTTTATCCCCTTTCTGCAGTTCCTGATGAATTCCTAAAATATAATAAAACAAAATTTTAGCTAGATGCACAAGAACTCCCAATCTTGAAGGGGAAGGAAGAATAACTACTTTATTCACAAGTATATGTCTGAGAAATTAGAGGCACTGAGCTTAATTTGACACAATTAACACTAATTACATGTTAGAGTCCTTAGTTTGGGATTTTTCTCCAGTGAAACTTACCATTTGCTGATTTATTTCTTTAGGAGCCATATTATGTACGTTGCATTAAACCCAATGACAAGAAATCCCCACAGATATTTGATGATGAGCGCTGTCGGCACCAAGTGGAGTATCTTGGACTACTGGAAAATGTGAGGGTGCGGCGGGCGGGGTTTGCCTTCCGCCAGACATATGAGAAGTTTCTTCACAGGTGAGAATAAAGAGCCCTGACAGACATCAACAAATCTGGGGTCCTCCCCACGTAGGACAGTGTATCAGCACAGATTAAATACTCTTCAGTATTTGTCAAATGAGTAAGAGTCAAGAGAACTGCAAATATGAAAAACTTTCTCATTCAGCTCAAGAGTCTCCCTGAGTTTATGGTTTATAGACCATGAGGAAAGATTCATTCTGTGGGGGAAAAATATGGGTGTTGTAGTTTGGTAGAAAGAACCTAAATTCAGAGTCACATCTGGCTTGGAATCCTGGGTATGCCGCTCATTTGCTGTGTGATCTTGGGCTAGAAATTTAACGTCTTTGACTTTGTTTCTGCATCTGTAAAATGAGTTTAATAACACTACCTGTAAGGCTGTTGTTGTGAGGATTAAGTTAACCTAAGTAAAAAAAGCTAGGTGCCTGATGCATAATAGATGTTCAGTTAATGCTGTCTGTCCTTACCGATATTAGTAATTACCATAATAACAAAATATTAAGCAGTTAATCATGGAGACCGTGTAATTAGTCTACCTGGTTTGAATCCTGGCTTTGCCATTTCTTGGCTTTTTGACCGTGGGCAAATTACATTATCTTTCCATGCATCTGTTTCCTCGGGTGTTAAAAAGGGGGTTAGTAATAATAACTACTTTTTAGGGTTGCTGGAGAATTAAATGAGATTGTGTGTGTATGTGTGTGTGTGTGTGTGTGTGTGTGTGTGTGTGTGTGTGTGTGTATAAAGCAGTTAGAATGGAACCTGGCATATAGCAGTCATTCAATATATGTAAGATATCATTGCTCCTGTTATTTATTGTTAGTAATAATAATGATAGTTGACAACTGGGACTCATAAAGTCCCTTTAAATTCCATCTGTTCATTTATCTAAAAATATTTATTGAACATTTCCTGTGTTCTAGACTACAGATTCCACAGAATGTGAATAAGTAGATAAAAATATTGGGTGCTCAGAAGAGTCTCTAAGGAGATAATAATGGCAGGAACAAGCCAGCCACATGAACATCAGAGGGAACAGTGAGGGAGAGGCTCAGCTGTTCGTAGTGAGTGTGGTGTGTTAGGTAGCAAGCGTAGCTGTGTGGCTGGAGGCTGCTCAGTGACAGGGCAGGGGTGTGAGATGAGATCAGAGAGGTGGACAGGGGCCAGATCATGTCGAGTTTTATAATCCAGACTAAACAGTTTAGATTTTGACTAAATCTGGCAGGAACCCAGTGGTGGATTTTAAGCAGGGAGCAACCTAATCTTATGGCTGTTTGAGGAGATACTGTGTGACTGCTGTGTGGATAGGAAGCAAGGAGACATTTAGGGATGTTACTGTGGGAACCGGGGAGAGGGGGCTTGTTCGTGCCTTGAACAAGAGATGATTGTAGATGCAAGGGTAGTGGACAGATTTGGGATATGTTTTAGGGGAAGGTTGACCAGGCTTGCTCATGAATTGGCTAGATAAGAGAAGAAGAGAGGAGTGAAGGATCACAATTAGATTTTGGCATGGGTAAGCATATACCATTTGCTGAGATGAGATTGGGTAAGGGAAACTTGAGGAAGAGGTCATGGAACAGGGGCAAGGATGGACTCAAGGTTTGTCTCTTGACGTTTAGGTTTGAAATGGCTACTGAAAATCTAGGTAGAAATATTAAATGAGCTATTAAATACACATATTGGGAGTTCCAGAAAGAAGTGCAGGTTGGAGATAGAGATGCTGGAGTCATTAGTCTAGAGATGACATATAAAGTCTCAGAACTAGATAGAGACGAGGAGGCCCACTCAGACACTTAGGTTTGTGATCTGACATGAAGGAACCACCAAAGAGAAGAAGAGGAGCCACCAATGAGATAGAGGAGATACCAGAAAAGGGTTATGTCACAGAAGCCAAGAGAAGACATCATTTCAAGAAGAAAAGTGTAGTTACCATATCGCACATTGCTGTGCAGTCAAGTTGTCAAGTAAGGCAAAGGTAGAAGCTTCAGCATTAGATCTGGCAACATAGCAGCCAAGGGAGAAAAGGCTGGGCAGAGCCTGATTTGAACAGGTTGGGAAGTGAATTGAGAAGCTGGACACCTGTAGACAACTCAAGAATGTGTGCTGTGAATGAGGGCAGGGAAGAATGTGGGATGTGAGGTCAGGAGACACTAGGAAATGGACGCAGGTGGGGCTGATTCAGAACAGAGGGAGAACCCAGAGGCGCAGGACCAAGGGAGGTCATTGTCATCATCATAACATCCTTGAGAAGGCAAGGCTCAGAATCCCACACAAGTGGAAGGTTTGCCAGCGTTAGGTAAGAGTAGGGACACTTCCCCCATAGCAACAGGACAAAAGGCAGAGAATATGAATACAGATGCAGAAAGGCTTAAAGGTCTGCAGATGGCAAAGATAATGTTCCAATCTGATTGCTTCTGTTTCCTTAACCAAGCATGAGGTGAGGCCAAGAGTGGGGGAGTGGAGATAAGAGGTAGTGTGGAGGTTTGAGGGGAAGTGGGAATACTCATTTTGGAGAGTGGGAAAGCACAGATTTGTATGGTAGGATTGCTGGCAGGAAGGCCCGAGTGTCCGTGTGAGATCTGAGGTTATCAATGGGCAGTGAGACCACCAGCATTATTGGTTTTCTCCACCAGTGTTCAGCTACTTTTGCACAGAAGTGAAAGGGATTGCACTAAATGGAGACTCTCAGAATGAATAAAGCGCAGTAGCCTGGAAAATTCAAACTTCATTTTACACTGATCAAAAGGTTATGCTCAAAACCGACCATTTTCCTTACTGAAATCACACTGTCCTTTAGATTTGGTTTTTCGTTTGCTTATTGAGGCTGTAGAGTTGGAATGTTTTCATGAGTAGAGATGTGTGCATTCTGAGTCTTGATTTCAAACAGTGTCAAATTATGTTAGAAAGATTGCTAGTCCGTTGTTATTACACTTAGAATTCTAGCAATTGCTTAGTCACAGAATTTGTTTTTTTGTTATCACCCATAAAAAATCAGCAGACGTTAAATATTGGCCTGAGCAGGGTGGGACTGGGTAACTATAGGATGGGGCTGAACCGAAAATATTTTATCATGAGACAAAGGGAAACCGTGGTGAGTAGCTAAGGTAAGAGAACAGTAAACAAGCCTGACTTGGAGGAGACAAGGAATTTTGCAAGTGCATCCATATCTTTTACGTTCAACTCAGGAGGTTTTGGTTGTGTTTGTTTCTTGGCATGGGAGACATGCTATAAGGATTGGAATATGTTTTCTAATACATATATAAAAATACACTAGAAAAGATTCAAAGGAACCTGTGAATTTCAAATATGGTGGTCTTAGTGGCATAAGATTAAGTCCATTTCTACTCCAAGAACATCCCCAAATAATGTAAATTATATATCTTTAAAACCAAGAAGATGCACAGCCACACTATGGAATCAAGAAGGGGTTTGAGTCTCAGTGAACCTTGGAAATGTGACTCCCTCCTAAATACGAAGTGAAGCAATTGTGAAGACCCAGGTGTTAGCCAAGGTCGCAGTTTTAAGGAAAGACTGCCTTTGCCATTCAGGAAACCATCCTGAATGTACTGTTTCTGTGGAGTTGGCTACAGCTGCAGCACCAGGAGGTGGCCACAATGGCTAGGACAAGGGACACCTCAGTAGCTGCAAGGGGGACATCATAGGCATGATGGCTGACACCCATGAAGCCAAACTCGCCACGTTACAAGAGGCCAACCAAGGCCAAGATGTACACAGAAGGACTCTGTGGAAGTAGACAGGATAACAGGGAAACGTCCGAGAGAGACCAGACCATGAAGAAGAGACAGTAAGGCCAACAGATGCCAAACCTTACCCCCTGAGGAACCAGAGTAAGGAGTAAATGGCATTGGAACTAGCCTGTTTAATATTTTCAGAGAGATGAAGGAGATAATTATGGGCCTAGGATAGGAATATGAAATCAGAAACAAGAACAGGTAATTATTGGGAAAAATAGAGATTTGGAAAATGAAAATCAGATTAAACACAACTGAAGAGAGCTTTGTCCATCAGCAGGAGAATAAGTCAGCAATGTGTCACATAATCACACAGTGGCTGCTAACCAGCATTAAAGGGAATGAATGGCTGATACAACAACATGAATGAATGGCACATTATGTCAACAAAGGATAGTCACCAAAGAATACATCCTGTATGCTGCCACTTATATGAAGTTCAAGAACAGATAGAAATCAGAACCATGGTCAGTTCTGGAGTGGGGGAACTGATGGGAAGAGAGAAAGGGGCACTCTCTGAGATTATGGAGATGTTCTGCATCTTGATGGGGTGTCAGTTTCATGAGTGTATACATTTTTCAAAACTTGTTAAACTGTATACCTAAATGTGTGCATTTTATTGTGTGTAATTTTTACCACAATTTAAAAAAATTAAACTAAACCTCTTTTAAAAAGCACATTAGTAAACTGGAAGATCAAGTTGAAGAGTTCTTGCAGATTTCATCACAAAGAAAGAGAGAGATGGGAGATACTAGAGCTCAGGCAGTATGTAAAGTCAATCCAGGAGTGCCAACAGCTATTCAGCAGGAGCTCCCGAAGGAAAGGAGAGAGAGCAGAGGGGAGAAGCAGTACTTGAACAAATAGTGGCCAAGAATTTTCCTGAACTGAAAAAAGACAGAAATCTTCAGATTGAAAGAATACACAGAGTGGAAAGCATGTGAATTTTTTAAAAATGAAATTACATTATGTTCACTTTTAGAATGTTAGCGATAAAGGAAAATACTTAGAGCTCCCAAGAAAAGACAAAGTACTACCAGGGAATGAGAATCATACAGACACCAGACTTCTCATTAGCAACATTTGATGCAAATAGACAAAGCAGCAATATCTTTACAGTGAGAGGGGATGAACTTTATACTTAGAACTTTATTCCATGCCAGGCCGCCTGGGTGGCTTAGTCAGTTGAACGGCCGGCTCTTGATTTTGGCTTAGGTCATGATCTTGGGGTCCTGGGATGGAGCCCTGCATCAGGCTCCATGCTCAGCAGGGAGTCTACTTGAGGATTCTTCTCTCCCTCTCCCTCTCTCTGCCCCTCCCCTACTCTCAACTCTTTCTCTCTCTCAAATAAATCTTTTTTTAAAAAAAAGAATTTTATTCCATGCCAAATTATCATTCAAGAGTGTCAGTACAATAAAAATATTTTCTGACATATATAGGCTCAAAAAACTTACTATTCAGAGATCCTCTGAAAAATCTTCTAGAGCAAAAGGAAAAATAAATGCAGAAGAGAAAAATGAAATGCAAAAAGTAATATTGAACAAATAAAGCAGTGAAACTTTTAAGTCTAAACATGTATCCATTGTAAGTGGGAAAAAGTCTTTGGTAAAAATCTGAAACAAAAATGAAAATTGGAGTGAAAAGTACAGAGAAGTAAAGACTTTTGTACTGTTTATGGGAAAGATAGAGATATAATTAACTGGACAGGAAAAAATAAGCATATATTTTCATATAAATACATACTTTTTATATATATGAAAAATTTTAAGACAATGATAATAACAGTGGCTAACAAACACTGTGAGTTGCTCACGGCATATCCCAGGCACTGATTTGAGTGCCCTACGGGGTAGTAGGTAGTAAGTCACTGGTGGTGACCTCCAGATAAGGAGAAGATGGCACCTCCCATTTTTATGCAGATGAGAAAACGGAGCACCCAAAGGTTGAGTAACTTGCCCCAGGTCACAGAGCCGAGTCGTGGCAAGTGGGAGCCCTATTTGGACTCAGGCCCTTGCTTCCTGAGCCCACCATCAGTGCATTGCCTCACAATTGAAGGGATGGCTTTCAAATCAGAGAAAATAAAATGAAATAAAGAAAATTCATTCTGTCCAAGTATCATACGATCTCACTGATATGAGGAATTCTTAATCTCAGGAAGCAAACTGAGGGTTGCTGGAGTGGTGGGGGGTGGGAAGGATGGGGTGGCTGGGTGATAGACATTGGGGAGGGTATGTGCTATGGTGAGTGCTGTGAATTGTGTAAGACTGTTGAATCACAGACCTGTACCTCTGAAACAAATAATGCAATATATGTTAAAAAAAAAAAAAAAAGATGGAGGGGGAAAATGAAGGGGGTAAATCAGAGGGGGAGATGAACCATGAGAGATGATGGACTCTGAGAAACAAACTGAGGGTTTTAGAGGGGAGGGGGGTGGGGAGATGTGTTAGCCCGGTGATGGGTATTAAGGAGGGCACGTATTGCATGGAGCACTGGGTGTTATATGCAAACAATGAATCATGGAACACTACATCAAAAACTAATGATGTGATGTATGGTGAATAACATAACATAATAAAATTAAATTTAAAAAAAAAGAAAGAAAATAGTCTGTCCAAGAGAAAAACAGTAAAAAGCAACAGCAAGAAGGCACATCTGATAGAAAATATAAAAGAAGTTGAGACATTGGACACATATTAATAATCACAATAAATGTGTTAAACTTACCTTTTACAAGACGGAATTGTGGAAGGTCAAGTCTATCTGATTGATGATTATATAAGTCGAGATTAGGTCCTCTCTAGAATCATCTAGGAAGGGTGCTGTATGAGGCCGTGGGATATGCGTCTGGGAAAATAGCCTATGTCTACTCTGCAGACTGTCTTTATCTTCAGCTTTACATAAGATGAATGTGTTCCGATTGGGAGATGGCCGTGTTATTTTACTGTCACACCAGTTGAACTAATAGTGGGACGTGGGGTGGGATAGACAGTGTGTATTGGACTAATGGTTCTGATGCTGGCAAGAGAAAAAGTAACATTTTCCACTGTAAATTTTTGCTTTTAGATTCTGCAGATTTTTTAAAGCTAGGTTTGAACCTCCAGTTTTACTTGTCACTTTTTTTTATTTTCATTTGTTTTATTGAAAAAGAGAAGGATTTTAAATGTTCTGATAACCTTAAAAGCTGCGTGAGTGTTTCAGGGAGATAATACTCATTGTCAGGAAGCAGATGAGTTCAGCTTTTTAATTCACAAGTTCAGGATGCTGGTTTGTGGGAGAACTGGGGTCTTGCCATTTTACCATCAGGAAGAAAGGAAGAGCACCTTAGCTGAGCGGTGTGGTGGCGGGTTGCTTCCAGCTTCTGCGGTATGCCGAAAATTTCAAACACACCATGACTATCTATATTATAGCCCAAATGTTGACTCTTATTCTAGTGTTATAATGAATTGGGGATGATTCTGATTTTGTTTCCTTTTTTCATGTGCTTATTACCTCTTCATATTTGAACTCTTTCATTTGGTTTCTCCCTATTTGGCAAGTGAGTAGGCTTTTAAATGTATAGAGAGGAATAACGGAGGTTGGTGGTTGATGAAAGAAGACAGTAAAAGTCTAAAGGATAAGCAGGAGCCAGCCTTTGAAGTAGTAGATTAAAAAGCATTCCAGGCAATGGGAACAGCATGTGCAAAGGCTCTAAAGGAAGAAAGAGGCAACCACACTACAGGACCCTAAAGAAGGCCAATGTGATTGGAGTATAGTGCTGAAGGGGGAGAGCAGTAAAAGATAAAAATGATGTAAGATTTTCTAGAAAAGTCCTATGGCAGCTGAGCTTGCAGAATGGATTGGGGAGGAACTGGAAAACAGTTCAGGAGTCTATTTTACTAAGCCTGATGGTGGCTTGGATTAAGATTATGGCAGTAAAAATGAGAGTAGTTGAATTTTAAATATATTTTAGAGGTAAGCCCGATAGGATTTGATGATGAATTAGAAGGACAGATAGAGGAGAGAAGGGATCAAATAACGATTCCCAGGATTCTGGGTCTAGTAACTGTGGGCACTGAAGTGGGAAAGTGAAAGAAATGTAAGATGCCCCTCAAGACTTATGTGAGCATTGGATGTATGCATCTAAAGCTCAGAACTCAGAGCTGGGCTATGGAAAATTCATGAATTGAAAAATAAAATGGATGGAGTAGATGAGATGATGGGAGGTTGCACATAGAAGAGGACCTGATATGAGCCTTGGGGTCCTCCAACATTTGAGGGTCCAGTAATGGAGGAGCAGTAGCCAGAAAATGAGATCAAGAAGAAATATCCAGAGAGACAGACGGACATCAGGGAGATCATGCTGTCATGGAAGCTCAGAAAAGAGAGATCCATCAAGAAGAAGGGATCACACACCGCTTAGGTATCTCAGCAAGATATGTGTGAAGCCCAACAAAGACCATTTAAAGACTCCCAGGAGGCACAAAAGTAGACTTGAGCAAGTGGAAAGACATGCCTTGTTCTTAGATAGGATGATTCAACATCATAGGTAAATTTAATGAATTTAATGTGGGAACCCAATAAAAATACCAGCAAGGATTTGTTTTGTGATTGTTTTCCCCCTGGAACTATGCAGATTGATTCTAAAGTTCATATAGAAAAATAAGCAGGCAGGAATAGCTAGAAAAACCTTTTAAAAAGAAAAGGATGAGGAGAGACCACCAGATATTAAAATATACTAAGATATCTATGATTGGGGCCCCTGGGTGGCTCAGTCAGTTGGGCAACTGCCTTCAGCTTGGATCATGATCCCAGGGTTCTGGGATCGAGCCCCACGTCAGGCTCCCTGCTCAGCGGGGGAGTCGGCCTCTCCCTCTCCCTCTCCCACTCCCCCTGCTTGTGTTCCCTCTCTTGCTGTCTCTCTCTCTCTGTCAAATTTTTAAAAATCTTAATAAGTAAATAAATAAATAAAAATAAAACCACATAGGACTGATGCACAGATGTACAGAGAGAGCAGTGAAACAGACCAGAATGTCTAGAAATACACTGAAGTACATACGAAAATGTAGTATATGATTAAAATGCCATATTAAATCACAGGATGAAAGATGGACTTTTAGTAAATAGTGTTGGAACAACTGGGTGGCCACTTGTCAAAAGATTAAAAATTGGATCCATACCTCACACCGTATACCAAAAGGAACCCCAAGTGGATGAAAGATTTCAATGTAAGCAATGAAAACATCCAACTACTAGAACACATAGGTGAATTACTTTGTAACCCAAGTGGGAAGAGAGCCTTTCTTGTATGGATTAGAATTCCGATGTAACATATGAAAGAAATTACTGAGTTTGGCTACATGTATTAAACAACTTGGCACCGGGGTGTGGGGGGCAGTGCTGTGCTCAGCAGCCTTCTCAGATGGTTGCAGTGATCCCACCTCTTGGTAGTCCTGCTCTTTGCCAGCCCCTTCTCTTGAACGTGGGCTGGCCCTAGTGATTTGCTTCTAACAAAATGGAATTTGGCAAAAGTCATAGAATATCACTTTTGAAAGGAGGCTGTGACCCTGTGACTTCCGTCTTGCTCGTTTTCACTCATGAAGAAGCTGGTGTATGACGAGCTGCCTTATGAGAGGCCAACGTGGCTGCTTGCGCCTAGAAACACAGTTGGTTTTTGTGTATTGATCTTATATGCTTAGTTTTCTTTTAGTGATAACAGTTTTCATCTGAAGATCTTCATTTCCTTTGAAGCGAATCATAAGTAATAGGAATTTTATTCCTTCCCCAATCATACCAGCTTATTTATTGGTCTCTCTATGCTGGCTGGAAAACCATGATCGAGGGATCCTTATGTCCTTGCATATAGAGAATTTGTAAAGGTTACCCATTTATAAATGATATTTGCTGTAGGTTCTTGGTAATTTAATGTGTACTAGATTAAGGAAGAACCCTTCTATCCCTAGTTTAGTTAAGTCTTTATCATGAGGAGTGTTGTATCTTATTAAGTCTTTTTCTACATCTCTTACCAGGTCAGTGAACAGAATTCATTACTAAGTTTTTTTTTTTTCTATTTATGAAGTGTCTTGAATTTATTAAATAGTCTTTCTGCATCTATTCAGACCATAAGGTTTTTCTCCCTTAACTTGTACCCTGTTTATTTTTCACACAGATACAAGATGATCTGTGAATTCACCTGGCCCAACCATGACCTCCCTTCAGACAAAGAGGCTGTCAAGAAGCTGATTGAACATTGTGGTTTTCAGGATGACGTTGCTTATGGGAAAACCAAAATTTTCATTCGAACACCCCGAACACTGTTTACCTTGGAGGAACTCCGTGCCCAGATGCTCATAAGGATTGTCCTCTTTCTGCAAAAGGTAATTTTATATTTTATATACAGGGACCAGGTCTTGCTTTTACATTCTTAAAATTTTGATGGATGTTTTCTTTGATTCAAGAAATGTTCACGATCGTATATTCTTTTTATCTACGCCTATCCTAGAATATTCCCTGTTGCCTTCACACATGTAAAATTTATTTGGCTGCCTGAACTCAAACTTACTCTATCCTCAAAACTCAAGACATTTTATCTTCCAGTATTTAAAGTTGGGGCGATGTCTGAAGTAGCCAACTTTTTGTCTCTTGTAATTAACTGGGTTTTTTCCCTCAGCCTTACTGGGTAAAGGACTTTTTTTTATCTTGTAATTCAGAAGTTTTGTGGACGTGTTTAAAACCCCCTGCTCACCCATCATAACCAGCACCAGCACTTGAATGAGGAGTGGGGTGCTGACTTGAAGCTCATTAGATCATAGTAGCAATCATTCATTATTCATTCATCATTCACTCACTCATGTTTTTCTTTTTATCTGCCATACCCATTTCCATGCCTTCCATATGAACCATTTTAATATTTAAAAAATTATATATGTGTCTTTTTAAAAATCTTGTTCCTCTGAGAGAGGTATATTTTCTATGGGATATATACCAAGAGAAAAGCTGCTGGGTCAGATGGTGTACATAGACCTGATTGGTATAAGTAGTGCCCATTTCCTCCCCCAAAAGGACTGTCTGTTTGCACCAGCTCACTAAGGGAGTTACTATGTGCCTACATCCCAACTAGTAACATCCAGCCACCTCAATTTTGCAAGACTAATAGGTATAATGATATCTCACTGCTGTTTTACTTTGTGTTTCTCTGGTTACCATTGAAACTGAGTATCTCACTAAATGCTTTATTTGCTCTTTGGGTCTTCCTGTAAATTGCCAGTTTGTGTCCTTTGTCCATTTTTCTCCTGGAGCTGGTATCATTTTCTTGTTGATTAGCAGGAATTCCTTGAGTATTTTGGACATTAATCACCTATTTACATTAGACATTTAAAATATTTTTTTTTAATTTTTTTTAGAGAAGGAAAGGGTGGCAGAGGGAGAGAGACTCTTAAGCAGGTGTGGAGCCTGACACAGGGCTTGATCTCATGACCCTGAGATCACGACCTGAGCCAAAACCAAGAGTTAGACGGACACCCAACTGTTTGAGCCACCCAGGTGCCCTGAAGGGAATCCTTAATTTTGACATTATCAAATTCTTCAATTCTTTGTCTTACATTTTATTGAAGAGGGCTTTCCTTGTCTCCAGGTCACAAAGATACTAGCCTTTGTTTTCTCCTCTGAACCGTATACTTTTATCTTCCACATTTAGGTCTTGAATCCATTTAGAACTTACCTATATATGTGGTTTTACATAGGAATCTGGTTTCATTTTATTCCATATGGTGAACCATTTTCTCAGGACCATCTACTGAACAGTGTGTCCTTTCCCCGTTGATTTGTGTTGCCACCTCTATCAGTATGTTATCCTGTATATATAGTCTGTCTCTGAATGTTTATTTATACAGTTGCCCATTTTTACATTGATGCCACATAGTTTCATTTGCAGTATGTCTTAGTGTATGGTAGGATAAGTCATCTTCTTACTCTTCTTTATGCAGGTGGAATAACCTACACATAGACCTTTATTTTGTAATATAAATGTTAATGTGTGTTTATAGGGTTCATTAAATTCAACAATAATTTTTATTAGGATGGCATTGAACTTATAGATTAATTTGAAAGAATTAACATTTTTACAGTATTAAATCATCTTAAGAGTACAAAATAGGCTTATTTAAATCATTTCTTTGACCTTTAGATTTAGAGAGGCTATATGAATTCATGGTTAATTCCTAGATATCGCATTGTTTTTGTTACTGCTGTGAATTTTTTATTCTACATGCCAGTGTTGGTACAGAGAAATAATATGAGCTTATGTTGGTTTATCCATATCCAGAATGCAACCTTTGTTGATTCTGTTAGTTTTTCTGGGGAAATGTTTATATCATGTGCAAATAATGAAGGTTTTCTCTTCCCTTCCAATTGCCAACATGTTTCTAAGTTTTGCTGTCTTCTATTATTTTGCCTAGAACTCAGAAAATCTTTCGGAGTGGAATACTAAATTCTATTTCATCCTGAAACAGTTTCCTTGTATTAACTGGCTCTTTTTGTACTGCTTTTACTCAGTTCTGTTTTATGCAGGTTGGGTGTCTGTTTTCTGTCTGCCATGGGCAATTATTGTCATATATCTGTTCTTCTGTATATTTAAATCCTTTCTTTTGATCTTCAGTACTTACCATTGGTGTTTTGTTGTTGTTACTATTCTTTTGGCAGATCTGATACCTTGTTTTTCTACTTTATACCTATTCAAGAAATTGACTCGGGCTCAGGGTTTGGCCCTGAAGGAGAGTGACCATCCCTCTCCATTTGTTTGGGACAGTCCTGGTTTATCACTGTTGTCTCTCATACCCCTTTCGCTGTCAGAAGTGTCACTTTTGCTATGGATAATTATGGATAACACATTGTATAGTCGCCCTACCCTGAACTCACTTTCTGTCCACTTGGTGGCTGGTAGAATCCTGGTCTTCAGTCTCCAGTGGCAGTTTGTTCACTTCCTCCACAGTTGACGATGTCCCACAGACTTTAATCTGCCACAGTTCTACCAGTCAAAGATGGGGCCCCAAGCCCCCATGGCCAGCTCTTGCATAGTAGGTATGCACACCTACTACGGCTCTCCTTTTTCTGTCCTCTCTGCAGCGCCTCTGCTTTCCTTCTGGTGAGAAATTACAATTTCTACGTAGAAAAGGGAGGTTCTAAAAGAGGAATGACTACTTCAAAAGCTGTCACCCTTGCCGTGGGGGAAAAGATGTCCAGGGCGCTCTGTGATGGAGATCTTGTATTTCTGAACCATAAAGCGGTGGAGCAGGAAATAAGGATCTTTCTCTGAACTCAGGCAGACCATTCTAGGGTATGATATAGGCGATACAGATTTGTTTTTTAAACCACCTCCACAGGCCATAAAAATTATTGGAAGTTTCTCTCAGCTTCTGGGAATAGGTCATCAGTCACCTAAGTTTTCGTGTGCTATGTGTTTTTATTTTTTCCTGTAACCTTATAGGAATGGAACAGGAAGTTAGGGGAGGCAGCATCAGATGTTATTTTTTTTTACGATTTTATTTATTTGACAGAGAGAGCACAAGTAGGCAGAGCAGCAGGCAGAGGGAGAGAGAGAAGCAGGCTCCCCACTGAGCAGGGAGCCCCATGTGGGACTCGATCCCAGGACCCTGGATCACGACCTGAGCCGAAGGCAGACACTTAACCGACTGAGCCACCCAGGCATCCCAGGAGATGCTATTTTAAACCAGAATCTCCAACAATTGACTTTTATTTTCCCTTTTAAATAAAAAAATAGCTTTATCTTTTTTTTCTGATCATACGATTAAAGTGTACTTACTGCAAAAACAAATTCAAACCTGCAATATATGTTAAGAAAAAAAAAAGAAGAAGATAGCAGGAGGGGAAGAATGAAGTGGAGTAAGGCGGAGGGGGAGACGAACCATTAGAGACGATGGACTCTGAAAAACAAACTGAGGGTTCTAGAGGGGAGGGGGATGGGGGATGGGTTAGCCTGGTGATGGGTATTAAAGAGGGCACATTCTGCGTGGAGCACTGCACAAACAGTGAATCATGGGACACATCAAAAACTAATGATGTATGGTGATTAACATAACAATAAAAAATTATTTTTAAAAAAACAAACATTCAAACCATACCGAAAATTATAAGAGAAACTGGAAAATCACCTAAAATCCCACCATCCAGAGGTAACAAACTATTAATGTTGTGGTGGCCATCCTTTCTAATATCTTTCTACATATAGAGAAGTATATGTACTATAATATTAATGAGATCATGGTTCACATGGTGATTTTTTATGAGCACCTTTCTCTTTTTTTATAATATTTTGGTAATTTTTTTCCCACATTTACCTTCTCTGCCCACATCTCCTCCCCACCACCTATATCAAAGGGTCCCCAAGACAGCTTCCAGCTTTGGTGAATCACTAAAAGGATACATGGGGCTCAGCATATAGTTGTGCTCATGAATTAAATTTATTACAGCAAAAAGATGCAAAGCAAAATCAGCAAAGGGAAAAGGCACAGGGCGTAAAACCCAGAGGAAACCAGGAGCAAGCTTCCAAGAGTCCTCTCCCATTGGAGTTGCACAGGACATGCTTAATTCCTGCAGAAATGAATTGTGACAACATACGCTAAGTGTTGTCTATCAGGGGAGCTCATTAGAGACTCAGTGCTCGAAGTTGTTACTGGGGACCGGTTATGTAGGCACCCTCTGCCCAACATGTGCTGAAATCCCAGACTCGAAGAAGGACTATGCAGCATAAACCCCACTGTTTGCACAAGCAGTGTAACCACATTGAGCCACTCTTATCATTTAGGGAAAGTTTTATATCAGCATGTGAAACTGTTTCCCAGTCAAGTTCACAGACACTGGCCAAGGGCCAACCTTGGAAGCAGGCCTTTCTAAGGATACAGTTTCAGGCCTGCTGTGTTAACTCCTTTTGGGACACTCCCACAGTCTTCCTGTAACTGTAATAGACTTCCTTATACATGTAGGAATACTTCATCCTATGCCCTGGATACTTCTATGCTAATGCCTTCATTCTGTGCACTGGATTCCCATGAGCAAGATTATTGCTTGAAGGGTGTATATGTTTGTAATCATCATACATATTTACCATTCACATTGTGTAGCCCACAGTATAAGTGAACTTCTTTTCCCCAATTTTTTTTTTAACTGCAGTGACTTTTACCAGGCTTTTGAATTTTTTCCATTCTTATCAGTAAGAAATGGTGTCTCATTTCTACTTCAATTTTGTATTCTCATGCCTTCATGAGAGCATGTTTATTGGCCTTTTTGGATTGCCTCTTCTGTTATTTGCTTATTCATACCCTTGGCCCACTTTTCTATTGGGTTGTTTATCTTTTTCTTATGAATTTGTAGGAGCAATTATCTTTATGTATTGTAATTATTTTTCCTAAGCTGTCATTTGTCATTTGAGTTCATTTGTGGTGTACTCTTCAACATGAAATTTTCTACTTAATATGTCTTATCTTTTTTCTTTGTATCTTTGAGTTTCTTCAAAAAAGTTTCGGATCTGGGATTTAGTTTTTATATGTAGTATTATATAAGGGTCCAACTCTGTTTTGTTCCAAATTAAAAACCAGCTATTCTAATTCAGTTTATTTAAAAATTCCTCTTTTTTCCACTAAATTAAAATTCTTGGACTATTGCTTTTGTCTAATAATAAATTCCCATATATACTTGAGTCTATTTTCAGGACTCACTATTTTATTCCATTGACAATTCCTGTGCCAATATCATACTGTGTTACAGGTTTTAACATGTGAGAACCTAACTTTCAATGTATTGTCATACCTTTTCTGCACCTTCATAGATATTTAATGGCAAGTTGGAAGTGGCAGAATCAGTGATGTTGACTAAAACCAAAACCTCCAAAATTGTTGTTCTTAAAGGAACAAACCACCGAGATTGCAGAAAAGATACAAATTGCATTGCTTTCTGATTCATAAAAAATGTGTAGTTCCACACTGTAACTATCTAAACTACTGAAAGTTCAGTATCAAGAATTACAGATAATCTGTTTAGTGCATCTTGTTTATTTTCATATATTTGGTCATATGCTTGACAGTTTAGATTTGTGTAATTGCTACATTTTTTTTTTTAAAGAAATGACCATCTTAGGGGCACCTGGGTGGCTCAGTCGGTTGAATGTCCAACGCTTGGTTGCAGCTCAGATCGTGATCTCAGAGTTGTGGGATTGCACCCCACATTGGACTCCATGCTCAGTGCATAGTCTACTTGAGATTCTCTCTCCCTCTCCCTCTGCCCTGCACTTGCTCTCTTGCTCTCTTTCTAAAATGAATAGGTGAGTCTTTCAAAAAAAAAAAGAAAGAACTATCTTAAAAAAACCATCTAGAGTTCAAAGACTTTTATTGGTTTTTATAGTACATAAGTGGTAGCAATGCAAGTTCATGTAGGAAAATGAAAAACATAAATTTATATTTTTAAAATACAATTTTATTTTATTTTTTATTTTATTTAAGATTTTATTCATTTGAGAGAGAGAGAGCACAAGTACGGGAGAGGGGCAGAAGGAGAGGGAGAAGCAGACTCCCCACTGAGCAGGGAGCCCGATGTGGGACTCGATCCCAGGACCCTGGGACCATGATCCAAGCTGAAAGCAGATGCTCAACCATCTGAGCCACCCAGGCGCCCCTACAATTTTATTTTATATTAAATATAAAGTTATGTAATACTTTTTTGTTCCATCTTTACATGTATAAACACATATTTTTGTATTTATAAGGGCTGACTCCGTCCTTAGTAAATGATTTCCTAGAGGTTCCTCAGTCAATCTATCACTGGATGTTTAGGTTTTCCCCGTTTTTCACTCTCTAGGCCCCACCGCGGTGCACAGCTCTGCTTACCTAGAGCCAGTGCCTAGCCCAGAGCTCAATACGTATTAGCTCTTGTTGTTACTGCTCATGCTGCTGTCACTACTAGTAAGCACCTGTCATCATCCTTGATTATTTTCTTAAAATAAATTATCAGACAGAAAATTTTGGTTTAAATGATAACACACTTTTAAGATTTTCTGTACCCATCATCAAACAGCTTCTGGAAAGATTGGACCGATTTATGCTCCCACCAGCTGTTGCATGAAAGACCTGGCCTCACTGAAGCACTGGATACTTTTATTCTTCTAAACACCCTTTCTGAATGACTAAAATCTGAATGTTTTGCCTGAACATTGAAAAGAGCATTTGTACACAACCCCAGTTGTTGTGTGCGCGCGCATCTTTGCATCACTGAAAGAAATGAATTGGGTTAGCCAGTGGGATTTCTGTAAAGGTCACACTTCTGTTCCCTTCATAATACATAATTGTTTCACTTACCCTCTACATAGGAGTCTGTGTGTGTTCCTTACATCACATTTGAATGAGAAATCAGATAAGATGGTTTTTCCAGTCCACACTGAAGAACTATTTAAAGTTTTCAGGATTACAGCTTTAAGCAAGGAGGTGTGGAGAGATCAGTAGTCAGCTCAGCAGCAAGCACATGGGGCTGAGGTGACGTGCATAGTGAGTAAGTGTGTTGTGAGGCTAATCTGTCCAAGTTGATTTTGTTGTGATAACTTTTTTCCTTCCTCAACATGGACTTTCCTCATTTTGGCTTTTTTTTTTTTTATCATTTATCTTCTATGTTGTGTTCATTAATTCTCGGAAAATAAGACACTCAATTGTTGCCTTGTTGGGGAAACCCTGAGGGAAGACTATAGTTTCTAATAAAATTTTTAATGAAAATACCACACCAAATGCATTACAAAGAGTCATGATTCTCTAATATTCTGTACACATTTCATTTAAAATACATCACTGTCTTGGGAGAGGATAAGGGTATGGATCCTCCCAAGAAACCCTCCCTTTTTGTTTTTGGTGCATATAGAGTTTTAAATTTATGTTTTCATTTTAGAGAATCATAGGGCAAGATCAAAATCGTCATAAAAGGTGACATGAAAGATGGGATTCTCAAAGGGAGATAGAAAATATCAGGGAAGTTTATCTTTTGTGTGGCCATTAACAAATTCGGAATAGGTTAATAGATTTGAAGAGTGACTTTCTTGACCCATCTATAAGAGGTGCCTTTGTGAATTGTGTCTTCATCTGGGGGAAGTAGCCCTTTCTTAAAGGGTATCTATAATTGATTGTGGATAGAGATCTTAATTAGTCACCATGTCACTTCCCGGGACCATTTCAGATCGCATAGCTTTGATCCTAGCCCCAGAAACAGAATGATCCTTACCAGTGTGCCATGGTGTGGTAAAGAGGTGAAGGGCCTTCTTATGTCACATCCTGAAGGCTACTAAACCTAAACATTCTTTCTTAAAGTACTATCTTCAGGCTTTAATCATTTTCCTCCAAGCAAGTTGTGGGGACCCTGGGATTGCATTTACAGCTGCCAGCCCTTTGGCAATGTAAATCATGCTAGCCCCTGACCTGCCTCACACCACCTGCCGTGAGTTTTCCAGTTTGTATTCCATCCTAAATGTGGGCTTGTAGCACCCTGGTACGAGGAACTGGGGGGTCTACAGTCAAATTTGAATCCAAAGTCAGTTGGCACTCTTCTATTACAGTCATGTGAAACTATAGACATGTTTAGAGAGGAAATAATAGAAGCCTCACACTCCAAGTATTCAGATCCATTGGCCTTCTAGGGTCCAGAGGCTCCCAGAGTTTTATTTTTGCTTGTCTGGTAGCTTCCTTTTTTTAAAAATTTTATTTATTTATTTGACAGGTCAAGAGAGCTGGCACAAGCAGGGGGAGTGGGAGAGGGAGAAGCAGGCTCCCTGCAGAGTAGGGAGCCCGATGCGGGGCTGGATCTCAGGACCCTGGGATCATGACTTGAGCCAAAGGCAGACGCTTAACCGACTGAGCCACCCAGGCACTCCACTTATCTGGTGGCTTCCTGGTTAGAAGATGGTAGTGGTTTAATTATTAGGCCATAGCAAAATTGGCACAATCTCATAAGCAGAGTATGGGGGAACTGAGGAATGAGTGGACAAGAAAGGGTAGAAAACACGTGAGTGTGAAAAAGAGGTTATGATAAAGCTGAGGAAGGAGGAAAAAAGACCCTAAAGCTAGTGAGATAAAATATTCAGAATGTGGGCTAAACTCATGTGTGATTGTTGTTTCCAATTTTATGTGGAGTTCCGGATGGAATCGTAGGGGGTAGTTAGTGATCTTTTTTTAAAAAATTCAAAATAATAAATATTTGGCATTCAACTGACAAACTGATATTGTGAGAATATTATACAAAAATAAGGCTACCTGTTTTTATCAGTACATCAGTGGTATTTAAGCACTTTGGATATAATGTTTGGTAAAGGACATATAGAAGCATGGAAGATCCAGTGTCCTTTGAGATGGCACATGGGACAATTTCTTCTTGTTCTTGTGTGAGGATTAGCTGTGACATCTGGGCCACTGCCCTCAAACTGGCAGTCATGTGATGGGGAGGGGACCACACTTCTGCAAAGCCTCCCCTGTGAAATTTCCTGGGAGTGGTGATACTGGACATCCTTGAAATGTTCCTGAATTTACTGGGAATGCTTCCACTGAGTTTCTATTTATGCATGCGATGAGGTAGATACATTTGAGCACGTTAAGGAGGTATCCATCCATTTCCGTTGTGTTAAGAAGAGTACTTTCAAAATCAAGAGTAGATGTTAAAATATATATATATATATATATATATATATATGTCGAACTAAATGGAATTACTTCTTTGCAGGGATCAAGACGCGCGTGTAATTTTTTTTCTCTTTTGAGCTATCAATTCTGAGAATGGTACTAATCAATTCAGTGTCAGTATAATGTTTGCCTCAGCAAGATAACCTTTTCCCATATTTTGGAACAGTCTAACACCATGGGAGTTAATCTGTTCAGGTTGAGTTTCCCTGTGAAGATATCTAAGACGGGGTATTTGTTGGCTCATAACTCTTCAACAACTTTCTCTAGTTCTGCATAACAGTTGATGTGTTTTTTGTATCTTCTGTGGAATCAGTTTGGGTGATTTGTATTTTCCTAGAAAATCATACAGGCTCTCTAACTGAATAGAACTGAACAAAGTAATCTCTTACGTTTCTTTTCCTTTCCCTTGTGTCTTTAGTCATTCCCCTCTTACCATTTCTTATTTTGTGAATTTGATTTGTGCTCACTCTCTTTTCTTTATCAACTTTAGTTAATGATGCATTTTAGTGTTTTTTTCCTCAGTGAACCAGCTCTCTGATTTATTCATTCCACCATTTTCTTATTTCTCATTTATTAATTTTGCCTTTTATCTTCATCAGTTCCTTCTTTTGCAATGGAAAGAGCAGAAACAAGCAGGAGATTATCTTTTCTCCAACTTCTGGTATTGGGTGCTTCATGCATTTTTTTTCTTTCACATTTATTAATAATGGATATGGAATTTTTTTTTAGAACTACTTTAGCTCTATCTGTAAGACCTGATATATTATCGTTTAATTAGTTTTATGTTTAAATTTCCTCTTTCCCAAAAAGTTATTTAAAAGTATTTTTTCCAATTTAAAAGTGTTTATTATTTCTTTTTTTTAAGTTGACATATAATTGACACACAATATTACATTAGTTTCAGGGGTACAGGGTGGTGATTCAGTAAGTTTTATGCTGTCCTCACCACAGTATGGCTACCATCTCTCACCATACAACCCTAGCACAATTATTGACTCTATTCCCTATGCTGTACCTTTTCTTCCTGTGACTTTTTCAGTATCTGGAAGCCTGTACCTCCCACTCCCTGTCACCCATTCTGCCCATCTCCCCACGTTCTCCCTTCTGGCAACCATCAGTTTTATGGGTCTGTTTCTGGTTTTTGTTTGTTTTGTTTTATAGATTCCACATTTAAGTGAAATCATATGCTGTTTGTCTTTCTCTGACTTATGTCACTTAGCATAATGTCCTCTAGGTCCATCCATGTTGGCACAAACAGCAAGAGCTCATCCTTTTTGTGTGTATATACACCATATCTTCTTTATTCATCTATCAGTGCACCCATGAGCTGCTTCCATATCTTGACTATTGTAAATAATGCTGCTGTAAACATAGGGGTGGATATATCTTTTCAAATTAGTGTTTTCATTTCCTTTGGGTAAATAACCCAGTAGTGGAATTATTGGATCATTTGGCATTTTTATTTTTAATAATTTTGAGGAATCTCCGTACCGTTTTCCACAGTGGCTGCACCAGTTTGCAGTCCCACCAACTGTGCCTGACAGTTCCTTTTCTCCACATCCTCACCAGCACTTGTTGTTTCTTGTCTTTTTGAATCTGGCCGTTCTGACAGGGATAAGGTGATACCTCATTGTGATTTTGACTTGCACTTGCCCAATCATGAGTGATGTTGAGCATCTTTTCATGTATCTGTTGACTATTTTAAAAATCATTTCCAGGTGATCCATGTTTTGTGTATGTTTGGTTTCATTTTCTAGTTTTTTAGTAATTTTTAGTTTTACCACATTATGATCATGGAATGTTAAGTTTACTATAGTTTCTGGAATGTATTAAATTTGAGGGGCCTCATATACAGTCACTGTCTGAGTATAACTTGAAAGAAAGTGTATTTTCTCTTTATGGACATTTTTAACATGAAACATTGCAAATATTCGCAAAAGTATAAGGAAGAGCATGAAAAGTTCCCATGTTATACCTTTTCACAACTTCGACAGTTATCCTGCAGTTCAACAGTTATCAAGTACTCACCTCATGCTTTTATTTTTTTTTTAAGATTTTTTATTTATTTTTTTGACAGAGAGAGACACAGCAAGAGAGGGAACACAAGCAGGGGGAGTGGGAGAGGGAGAAGCAGAGTTCCTGCTGAGCAGGGAGCCCGATGCAGGGCTTGATCCCAGGACCCTGGGACCATGACCTGAGCCGAAGGCAGATGCTTAACCGACTGAGCCATCCAGGCACCCCTTACCTCATGCTTTTATGTGTGTGGGTTTGGTTTGGTGTTTTTAAAAGGAGATCCTAGGGGCGCCTGGGTGGCTCAGTTGGTTAAGCGACTGCCTTCAGCTCAGGTCATGATCCTGGAGTCCCGGGATCGAGTCCCACATCGGGCTCTCTGCTCCGCAGGGTGTCTGCTTCTCCCTCTGACCGTCTTCCCTCTCATGCTCTCTGTCTCTCATTCTCTCTCGCTCAAATAAATAAATAAAATCTTTTTTAAAAATTTATTAAAAGATCCCAGCCATATGATCATTTCACCCTTACATATCATTCTAATCTCTACAGATAAGGATTTTTGTGTGCCACTCCCATACCACTTAAAATTAATCATAATTCCTCAACATCACCTAATAGCCAGTTCGTGTTCATTGTTACCAGCTGACTTAGAACTGTCTCCCCACAGATTGTTAGGGATAGGAGCCCTGAAGCAGAGGCACCTTGGAGAATGGGACGCACTAGTCTTTAGCATATTAATTGTGATTTTCAGTGACATTTCATCCTTAAAAATGATATGTTCTAAAGGCAGCTCATGTATCATAAGGACTGCCCTGGTTGGTTTGTCCTAACCAACTGTAATATTATTTCTATATTCTTGTACTTGCTAAATTTGCAATTTATGTTTTTAGGGGTGGGTTATATTATAGCATATTCTAATATTATATATTATGGTTGGGTTATATAGGCGGATCTTGTGAAGGATTAAAAGTAGCTCATTAAAGCATAAGCATATCATGAAAACTGTAAATTCTAAAACTGAGAAGACTACCATAGCTATTAATGATAAATAGTCTCAAAGGTTAGCACAGACCTGAGTATAATAATTGTGTAAACCAGCCAAGAGGAAAAGTGTGAATAGAATCATTATCTGAAAATTGGATCCTGTTGGTTTAGTTTTTCATTTGCCCCTATTCCCTGATGTGTTGTGTATTTTGAAACATTGTCACATATTGGCATGAAGCCATGAGGGCTTTCACATCATTTTCAAACAAAACTCACTGACTTCTTGGCGAAACCAGTCAAGTGTTTTCTAATCTCAGACCAAAAGCAAAATAATCATCTCTCATATAAAATTGATTACTTTTGCCCTTAAAGGTTTTTTTTGGAGGGGGGCACAAGTTAGGGGGAGGGGTAGACCCCCCCGCTGAGCAGGGAGCCTGACACGGGGCTCGGTCCCAGGAACCCAGGATCATGACCTGAGCTGAAGGCAGATGCTTAACTGACTGAGCCACCCAGGCGCCCCTTGCCCTTAAAGTTAAAAAAAAAAAAATCTGCTAATGCAGCAGCTAATCTTTGCTGAGTGACAGGCAATGTTTGGGGCACTTTTACATATATTAACTGGATCTGTACAAGAATCCTGTGAATGAGTGTTTAGTAGTATTTTCATTTAATAAGAAAGGGAACTCAAGCCACTGAGTGCCTGAGTAACCCTGGAGGTCACAGAGCTGGGGAACGCGAGAGCTGGGACCTGCCCCCCGTAGGCCACCCTTCTGCACATACTCCTAACCACTGTTCTCTTTCACCACAGCGGCATCATTCAAAATGTCCTCCTTGCAAGAAAAACAGGTAGGACTCACACCGTTGAGGAAGAGTGTACCAGCCACAAAGGTGATGGTGGCATCATGGTCACAGAGGAAGAAGAATATGATTTGGCAAAATTCTTTTATTGAAGGACATCGATAGACATCTAGTGATGTCTGAGTCACTTGCTATTAAGTATGTGAACCAAGATACATTTTTACTACAATTGGAAGGAACACTTATGTTGAAAGTATGAATCAGCTCTTGACATACATATGTATAGTAATGAAAAGTAATCAGTGACTCTATTTTACTGAGAATACAGACTCCAGGAGAAGAGATTTTTATTTGTTTTGGTAAAGATGACTTCTAAGCCATGAGTAGGTTGGGAAAGATGTGTGAGAATGACTGTAGACAAAGCATAAGCTTGATTCCAGGAAGGAGGGGAGGATATTGTGGCCCCTAGTACCAGTCTGCTCATTGCTTCCTTTATGGGAATATTTATGGTCAAAAATACGCCACTTGACCTTGACTAAATGTTGAAAGGAATAAAGAAGAAATGTGCCTTTGAGCAAATGGTGGCCGTTGACTATATGTCTGTTCAGTGTGCTGCAAGAAGCAGGTAGCATGCATCCTTCCCAACACTGAGATGTGGCCATGTGGGAGAAGGGTGCTCGTATGCATTTTTAATCGGGTTTGTTCATTCATTACTGAATAGGGACATAAAAATGTACAGTGTTCCACCCAGAAGAAACTGACAGCCTAGTCAGGAGGGATATGTGTTAGCACTCCAGCCAGTGCCATGGGATAATTGAGACGCTCTGGGGTACGGAATCACTGCCCGGTGGGCCCCGAGCAGATACCCTGAGCTTCCCGAGCCGAGGACAGAAGGCTTTTTGGAGGAAGAAGAGGTACCAAAAACTTTGAGAGCCACTCTATTAGATTCACGTTTTACTTGAAAATATATTTACGGGGAGGGCAGATCTTAATCTATATTTCATAAACCATTTTTACAGGTTGAGTTCATTGGAACTGGATCAGTGATATGATAATGGGCCAGTTGTCACTAAGGGGTAAAAGTAGGACCAATAGAAGTAAGGAAGTTTTCTACGAAAATATTCAAACAAATGTTGTTTTCCAGAATCAACACAGACTAGCCCTAGTCCTTGGAATTACTAAAACAGCTCTTTTGATGTTGTGAGGAAGTTCTTTGCCCTTCATAGAAAACAGCCATATGGATAATTAGGAAGCAATCATACATGGATGCAGGGCAGCCTGCACTGACAGAATTAAATTTAGATTTAGCTTGAATTTTATAACAAGCATATAAATATTTACTAACCTTTCTCTTGTTCACCTAACAAGATGTAAAGAGCTAGCTCAGGGCTTGTGTTCTCAAAGCACCTGGGTCAACAAGCTCCCATTCTGTCATGGTTCCTCATTAAAAACCTCTATTTGAGGCCGGCAGCCCCTGATTTGATTATACCTTTTCTGTCATGGCCTGTGATACTCTTACCACACTGTATTGTACAAAGTCTTCAGCAACATGATTTTTTTCACTCAGCATGTTTCTCAAATTTTTCTGGGTCCCTAATTATAACTCTATTTATTTTTACTTCTTTGTGCCACTTCATTATTGAAGAGTCATTAATTTTCCTAATAATACTTAGTTTTTCAACTTTTTTGTCATTCCAACTAATGCTCCAATGAACATTTTTGAATGTTTCCTTTCTACAAGTGACTAAGTCTCTGTGGGGCAGCTATTCTCAAATTTTGAGGACCGCCCCCCCAAAAAAACTCACCTTAGAAAATCTAGAAAATTCAAGAATATACCAGGTTACATTCCATTTGCTGGTGGTGATATCATCACATGTGATAGAGCCTCTGGAAAACTCCACTGTAGATTTGTGAGAGCATGAGAATTAACAAAGGTAAATACACTGCTGGTTTTATTATGAAATTAGTTTTTCTCTTGAGACTCCCTTGAAAGAGTCTTGGCAATGTTCACGGTTCCCCACGCCACATCCTAAGAACTGCATCTCCAGGGAACATACCACACTGCAAATGCTACGCTTTAGAGTCTACACATTTTCACAGTTTACTGAAGATTGTCCAGTTGCTTTCCAAAGTAACTGTCACTTAAACTTATCCTGAAATGTATGAGAGTTTTTATTGGTCCCTAAACCTTATCAACAGTTTTGAATTGTCAGAATTTTTCATTTTCACCAATCTAATATTGACACCTAAGTTAGTCCCTTACTCTCTTGCAACCTCAGCTGTGCATAGGGTATCTGTTACCTTCTCCTGGCAGTGGGCATGTCCAGATATCTGTTCTGCCATGTTCCTCCCATATTCGGTGGAAGTCCCACTGAAAGGTTTAAGAGAGAGAAGTGATATGGTCGTTTTTGAATTCTGAATAGGTCCATGGTTAGGGGAAATTAGAAGTCAAAACTGGAGGGGTGCCCTAGCTCAACTGGTTAAGCGTCCAACTCTTGATCTCAGCTCAGGTCTTGATCTCAAGGTTGTGAGTTCAAGCCCCGAATTGGGCTCCACACTGGGCGTAGAGCCTACTAAAAAAAAGGAAGACTGGAGGTAGGAGGGCCAACAAGAACCTCTTGATACAATCTAGGGGAAAACAAATGGGAGCCTCAGTCAAAAGCATTGGTAATTGAGATGGGGAGAAATTTGAGAAATATTTACAAATTAAAATTAGCAGACCAAAGGGTTACCTAGCTGGCTCAGTCGGTACATGTGACTCTTGATCTAAGGGTCGAGTTTAAGCCCCACATTGAGCATAGAGCTTACTTACAAAAAAAAAAAAAAAAAAGCAGACCATGATGGTTGTTGGAATGGGAGACTGATAAAAGCCAGGAATCAATAATTCCCAGGTTTCCAACTTAGGTTCCTACATGGCTGGTGTTGCTCACTAGCCACTGACAAAGAGATGGAGGGTACAGGAGCATATGTGGAAGAAAGTAATAGTGTGAGGCATGATGTGTTCAGGGTGTCTGGGAGACATTCAAGTCAAGATGACCAGCAAGCAGTTGGACATATGAGTCAGGGAAGCAAAAGAAGTAGCAAATTTCAAGTGAGAAGAAGTGATCGTATCAAACATAGAAATGTCCAAAAAAACAAGGGCTGAGAAGTACGAACGAGGCAGATTAAGGAGATCTGGCGATTAGGAGACCATTGGTTGAAAGTTGACCAGATGAAGGCAGGAGTACAGGAGGAGAAGAAACACAAACCAAGTACCAGAATCCTCAAGTGAGAAGTATGTTGAACATTTATTGGTAACTCATGGTAATGAAGACAGGTATGGGAAAGGATGTATGTTCTTAATGAAGAAAGCAGGGAGTGTTTATCATGTGTAAGACATTTAGTAAATGAGTATTGAACACTGAAGCCTTACCCCCATATATGTTACTAAGCAGCACTGTTACAGTATCATTACTGTAACATTTATTTATTTTACTCTTGTGAAGAAAATTTCTGTTGATTTAATATAAGCTAGTAACTGATGCCACTTAGTATTTACATAGAGGCAAATGCAGAGGCCTCTTAGAACAATAAAAATGCTTCAGAAATTTAACAGAACAACAGAGCATTCTTTCCCCTTCCTCCTCCTTCCCTCCCTTCCTCCCTCCCTCCCTTTCCTCTTTCAGTGCCCCCTCCCTTCAGCTTCCCTTTTTTCTCCTCCCACCTAACTGATGAATAAAAAAGATAAAAGCATATTTGGAAAATAATGGTGACATGTAAAAAATAATTTGTTTCTTGTTTATGTCCCCTCAGCTACTGCCAGTAAGAAACCCCTGCCGCCCATTCCCCAGCCTGCTCCCCCATAAGCTGGAAGCAGATGATTTGCTCTCCTGAAAGAGCAGCAGCTCTGTTGCCCGGGTGATATCTCATTACTAAGGCAACCAATTTGGTGCATCAGTGTGAATCCCAATTTTAAAATGTAATTATGCCAAGATATGTACATATGCTTAAGATTTGCTTAAAAGGAATCTGTTCCCCTTTTGGAAGGAAAACATTTCCTACGTTAGGTGAAAGAAAGGGTGAAATGTTGCTTTTATTCTTTGCTGGCTTAAATACACCTTTTGACTGAGCTCCCCTGCTATGCTTAGTAAAAGAGCTCACATTGGCTTTCCTCTCGACACTTTTTTTTTTTTAACTTGAGATGTTCCCTTTCCGAGACACTTCTCTCTTGATACCTGTCACTCATAACCCAGCAGCTATTGTCTCCATGACAACACTTTCTGGCCCCTGTAGGTGGTGGTAGGAAAAAAAGGAAGGGGAAAAAAGCCCCTTGGCTGCATTTTTCATTGCACTTTTTCTTTTTTAATTGCTGGAAGCTCAAGAGATTTATTCTTTGTAAGGAATTAATTAGTGAAGGGGAAGTGATCTGTGAATAGATGTTTGCATTAAATTACAAAACTTCTGAACAATTCAGGGAGGATTGCTATCCCAGACTCAAATCGAAAGATCTTACAGATAGGATGTGTCCAACCCAAAGCTTGTCTGGAGGAAGGCTGTGTCACCCAGGTAGCCGAAGCTGTGCGCAGCCAAGCCAAACAATACCATTAAAGCCCAGCTCAGCAATTAATTTTTCTAGCTCCTCAACAAAAACTATTATTTAGAAATAAAACCTATTTAGGTACAGGGAGTATTTAATTACCAGCCTTATTAAATAATGAAATCCCTGCAGTTCATTAAGTCTCCCGGTTCCTGCTGTGCCAGGAATCTCCGGGCTCAGTTTTGAGTTGGAGATTTCAAGTATGATTGTCTCCCTTCTCACCCACACCCATGGCCTGTTGCCTAGCTGGCCTTTTATCCTTACTTGGGTGACTCCATTGTCTGTGTAACTTTTACTATAGGCTCCCTCCGATCCTTTTGGAAATAATTGGGTAACAGATATTAAAGGCAGCGATGAAAATGTTTTATTGTAATGGACATTTACTGCTTAGTGACAGCATTGATATTTAATGTAAAACATCACCTCCCCCCAAGATGATTTTTAAAACTTACTTAAAAAAAAAAGGCTTTTCTAAGTACGTAATTTTGCCCTATACTTCATTAAGCTAAGATACTAATGGTTGATAAAATGTATCCTATTTACCAAGTTAGGTATATAACGGAATCCATGTAGTTTAAGTGTGAGCACTGCAGGGTTGAGGTTTTTATTTTATTCCTTTCCTTACTGTAGCAAAGGTATGTAACTGCTACCAAGAAATCCAAGTGTGTCAGTAAAATGTTCATATTCCTTATCATGGCACATCTAAACACAGCCCACTTGGACGATTAAGTTTTGCTAACCAAAAAAAGTTTATGAAATATTCAACATGTTATGGGAAATGTGTCATTATTTATTGCCTATATTGGGAGCATTCACTTTTCTCATTATGGGCAGACTTTAAACTCTATTCTTTTTTTTAATTTCAGCAGGTGCAGAATATACATACCTTTAATGAACAAAGGGCCCTTCCAAAAAAATTAGATAAATACATCATTTAAAAATTGGAGCCAAAATTATGGGTGATCAGTTTGCCAAAAAAAGAGAGAGAGAGAAGAAAGAGGAAGGCAGGAAAGAAAGAAAAGAAAGAAAGAGGGAGAGAGAAAGAAAGAAAGAAAAATGGCCATCATTTTTTCACCTGGCAGATACTCAAGGTTTTTTAAAAAATCATATTCAGTGTTGCTGAGGATATGTGTACTATTGACAGAAGAGTAAATTGGTGATAACTTTCTGAAGGGTAGTTTAGCAATGCGTTTCCAAAAAATGTTTAAAACTAGTTTGCCTCTAGTCTAGCAGTTACACTTCTAGAAATTTTGACTAGGGAAATTCTTTTTTTTTTTGTTAAGATTTTTATTTATTTTAGAGAGTACATGCAGGGGGAGGGGCAGAGGGGGAGAGAGAAGGAGAGAAGCAGACTCCCCACCGAGCGTTGGAGCTTGATCTCAGGACCCTGAGATCATGACCTGAGCTAAAATCCAGAGTCGGACACTTAACCAAGCCACCCAGGTGCCCCCTGACTAGGGAAATTCTTAAGAATTTATGTAAAAACTTAGCTGGAAGAATTTTCAACATGTCTCATGAAAGTGGAGAATAATGAAGAAAAAGGTCAGGAAATTAGTTATATAAGTGATGGTACATCCATACAATAGAAAACAAAGTAGCCATCACAATGACAATGTAAAAAAATTTAACATCAAAAGTGTTTATAATAAATGTTAAGTGAAAATGTCTCAAAACAAAATGCTCAGTATGATTCCTTTTTAGCCACATTATTAATTCTAGAAATATCAACACCTCCCCCACACAGACACAGACACCCATTATATACACTGAGAAGAAACTAATGAGTCATTCCATTTTGGAGCTTTATTCATTACTAAAGAAAATTTAGGACTTTATATTCAGTGGTTCTTGTCAGAAAGCATGTTGCCAAACATCGCTATCTGTTCAAATTCAGCACTACAATGAGAGTCTGTATTTTGAAGAAAATTTAATTTCAAAATAAGATCTTTAGTTGTCAGCTGTTCTGAGTTAGTTTTATTGTATTTGTGTAGATACAAACACTCAAAGAAACCGAACCATCAGAAAATATGTTGGTTTGGAGAACTAAAGATACCATCAAGGATTTATAAATTCAAGCCCAGGTTACAAACAAAGTACTTTATTCACAAGTTTGTTGTACTTTAAATGGATTATAAATAGGAACAACAAACAGCTATAATCACATTTATTTCTATCCAAAATTTTAATAGTTTTTATTATAAAGTAATACAAGTTCATTGTGAAAGATAGAAACTTACTTGTCAGAGAGATAGAGAAAGAGCACAAGCAGGGGGAGCAGCAGAGGGAGAGGGAGAAGCAGGCTCCCTGCTAACCCTGGGATCATGACCTGAGCCAAAGGCAGACGCTTAACCAACTGAGCCACGCAGGCATCCCAGAAACTTGTTTCAAGAAGGACTTCTGTGTGATCTTCCAGGCATTCCTCCTTGACCCTCATCTGTACAACATCACCATTGGTTTTAGTGAGGTTCCTCTGTTCAAAAACCCTTCCATCACCTACGGAATCAAGATCAGCCTCTTCCAGAGTCTGGCTCCAACCAGCTCCACCTTCCATTATCCTACAGCACTGCACGAACCCAGTGCTATCCTCACCGACCTCCCGAGTGGACCTTACTTTTCCTCCTGTGCTTTCACATGTGCTGTTTGTCCAGCCTCCAGCGCTCCTCCCGATTCCACCTCCTCACTAAATCCCCCCTGGCTGTACCAGTCTAAAGAACGTCATCTTTCCTTCTTTCTTCTGAACCCATTTGTCCCTTGGACGTGGCTCTGAGGCAGTCCCTGCAGTGAAAGGTGGGAGCTGTGGGACCGCTGTCAGTTTCAGGCTTGTGGAAGGTTTAAGTCATCCCTTGTTTTTTCTGTGCAGCGATGGGTTTGGAGATGGGTACATCTATCACAGTCAGGTATGAGGTGTATTATGAGTAATTTGTTACTAATAAGTTATTGAAGATAATTATTTTATACATAGGAGCTGATTCAAGGTTATTTCTATAAGACTTATACTTGCTCCCTTGAGTGAGGAAAGCACATAAGGGATTATACAACCCCTGGTCGTGTGTTATACACATGAATGTCCTTCCTAAGGGGTGCCACAGTGGAGCCAGGGCGGAGAACCTCTTAGCGGAGATGATTTATAAGAAGTACTCAGTTCAAAAATTCCCATGGAATACTGTCATTTCTATAGGCTGTAGATCATCCGTTAATTTTGTACATTTGTCTTATCTCCTCAACTACATTGTCAATTGTTGAGGGAGGGTGTGTCCTTACACTTGTTTGCATTTCACCCAAGGCCCCCAACACCTGTACACCGTGGCACTGGGTGACTTTTGTCACCAGTATAATTACATTATTATTATTACTCAATTCTGGGTGCTTTGGGATTTATACAGTTTCCTATTAGTTATGTTCTATATGAAAGCAAAGATATTTATTAATACTTGAGGTCTATTCATGTGCATTTAAATGAGATAACTTCATAATACTAAGCAAATGGAGTCATTAATTAGTAGGCACAAGAGTTATTGGAGTTATTCTCAATCAGGAAAGACAACTTTCCATTTTAACTGTACTGCCAGAATTGAGCACCACTTGCTTCTGTGTAATTCCTAGACTCCACTACGGCCTAATGAACAGACACTTGTTGGCTTCAGCCAGCCATGAGGTACTTGGGTTCCATCCCCAGCTTCCCCACTTACAGGAGGATGCTCTTGGGCCTCTCTGGGCTTCAGTTTTGTCATCTATAAAAGGAAAATAATATAGTACCCACCTTATAGTGTGGTTGTGAGGACTGAGTAGGTTAATATATTCAACATACTTTGAGCAGTGCCTAGCACATTGTAGATATTGTGTATTCACTGTTATTAACATTGATGTTATTAATACTAATATTAGTAGTAGTATCGGTTTGGGTTTGTATCAGTTAACTATTGCCACAGTTATGCCACACACCACCTGTATTAATTTCCCAGGGCTGTTGTAAGAATAATTATCACAGACTTTTGGTGGCTTAAAAACACATTTATTTTCATATGGTTCCGGAGGCCAGAATTCTGAGATCAGTGTCACTGGATCCAAATCAGAGCGTTGCCAAGGCTGTGCCCTCTCAGGTGGTTCTAGGGGATAATCCATTACTTGCCTCTTCCAGCTCCTGGCAGCTACCAGCATTCCGTGGCTTGTGGCTTCGATCTCTGCATCCACCGTCGCAGTACCTCCCCCGTCCTGTCTTCAGCTCTCCTACCGCCTCCTCCGTATAAAGATATATGTGATCGCACTTAGGATCCAGTTACATTAGGATAATCTACGCATTTCAAGATCCTCAACCTAGTCATATCTTCAAAGTCCTTTTTTGCCATATGAGGTAACATTTACAGGTTCCAGGGAGTAAGAGGTAGAAATCTTTTCAGGGGCCATTATTCAGCCTGCCACATCATCCTAAAACGTAGTGAATCTAGCAGTCAGAATTTATTTCTTCCTCAAGCATTTGGGGCTTGGCTGGCCATTCTTGACTGATTTCATCTCGGGCCACAGGTTAAGTGTAGATTGGTTCCACGTGTCACTCATTTTTCTGAAGTCGGCGGATCTCTGGGTCACGTTCTTCTCACGGTAATGGCAAAGCCTAAGAGGTCAAGGCTGACCACAGGAGCATATTTCAAGCTCTTCAGGTCATATGCATTTATATCCCAGTAACCAAAGCAGCTTCTGTCAATGGGATGACCCGCTGTATGTCAGGAGGGAAGGAATGAATATTTGCTGTAATAACATAACCCTAGCACACTGTTCTCTGTAGGCGACAGTAACTTATAGCTAAGTTAGTAATATACTTATTTGGGGGGAGAGAATAAAATCCAGGATTAAAAACAAATTTATTTAGTAATAAGACTGTTTTCCGTAGTTCTTACTTGATAGTTCAGTCAAGGAGCTATGCCTGTTTTGGCCTTCTTCTGGCCGAATAAATACATTCCTGAATATGATGATCCTAAAGAACTTTCCCATCATTTCTTATTTAGGAGATAAACTTCTAAAGACATGGAAACTCTTAAGACTCTTTTGGAGTCTCTTTAGCCAAAATGTAGCATAATATAGCAACTCAGTGGATTCAGTAGAAGTATGAAAAAGAAGCAAAGATTTTCTGCCCCTGTGGAAGAACAGGATGTTTGCCGGATAGCCTCTCAAAAAGAGCCATGAACTGGAGCAGACCCATGAGCTGCTGAGTTACAGCCCAAGCTATAGTAATTACAGTATCTTCTCATGACATCTTTGGCCTGTGAGCTTGAACAGTGGTTCATCTAAGTAATCCAACCTTGAGTTGTTTCTTATGCCATTAATTGTAATCTGATTTTTTTTAATTTGAAAACCAGTATACAACATTTGTATATTTGAATTTGATATCCCAGTCTAGGGCGTGTTTGATTTTTTTTGTTTGTTTTTTGGGGGGTTTGCCGGGGGGGGGTGTCTTTCCTCATTCCAATAATAGAGGAATTATACAAAGTAGAGTTCATGGGCTCTTAGTCCCACTGCAAGAGAGAATAAGAATGTACTGCATCACATTTTCCTTAGTCACTTGATAAAATGCAGTGACCCTGAGGCGTTGACCTCTGTCAAAAGAAGAAAAATAAGACAAAGGGGGAATTTTTCATGAAAAATCTTATAACTGGAATGAACAGGAAAGTAGGAACTTAATTTAGAACATCCGCATTTTCATAGCTATAACAGAGCCAACTTACTGAAGATAGACATTTTTATATTTTTAGGGAAATTCTTTTAACGTGAAAGGAATATTCACTGAGAACCAGACTTTTTCATGCATCAGGTTATTCACTGGCAAATTGGCAACAGTTTCTCAGGTTGATGCTTATGTGCGCTAGACTGCTAGACTGCTCTAGAACCATCGCGTCGACCACCAACCTGGATTTTGAAATTCCACACAGACCCGAGCACTGCCTGGCAGCCGCTGTGTATTTCTTCCTTGAACATTTCATAATTTGCTTGGCGTGTCTTCACAGTTTTTGCACCAGGATAAGCTCTTTCCTTTAAGTGAGCTCTTTAAGGTAGCTCAGCTTTTCTTGGATATCAAACACCTGCAGGGCCTTTTTGACAAATAAGCAAGTCTTCTTTTAAACTTACAATAAGGATATTGAGTTTATTCAAGCCAGTAATTATTCATTCATTCAACATAGTTGCTTATTGCTAGGCACTCCCTGGAAACGCTGTGATGAATATAATAGAAATAGTCCGTGTCCTCACAGAGCATACATTCTAATCAAAGAGTTGTAAAAAAAATAAGTCGGCAAATAAGTACAAATTGGGTACAGCTCTGAAGGATAGCCAGGGCTCAGCTGGGCAGTCATTCAGAGCGCGAGGGAAATGTATTTCGGAGAAGACCTTGTTGAGGAGGTGACATGAAGCTGTAACCGAAGGATTGAGAAGGATGTGCCCCTAGGAAGAGTGTGGGGAGAGACGGTTCTAGCAGAGGGAGATACATACGCAGGGAGGCTGCAACAAGAGAGGGCTTAAGCATCTGGAGGCCACTTTAAACCCCATCGCCGCAGTGTCTGTGCGGCTCTCATTTTCTATCTCTGGCGCACATCCATTTCTTCAAGGTTCAGCACAGCATGGTTTATGTCTGCACAGGTTTTCAGCTGGAATTTGGGTTTTGGTTTTCCAGGAGGATGCCTGCGAGGCAGCTATAGAAGAGTCCATGAAATATTGATCACAAGTCAGTGGAGATGAATGGGCGGGGCGGGGGGGAGGTTTTGATGATCCTAAAATATTTCCAAGGTTCACATACAGAAAGAACCATTAGGCTGTCTAATGCTGGTGTTCTTTTGAAAAGCAGTCTGATTTGTTCTCTGAATTCAAGATGTGCTCACTCTGACTTTGCATGAAACTACTGATTTCTTATCATTGATCCGTAGTATATATACCCTTTTCACTATACCTTATGCAGTCGAGTAATTGTGCGTGTGTGCGTGTGTTTCCCAGTGGCTTTTGGGAAAAGTTTTTACTTCCCAGTGGCTTTTGACACCACTATTTCAGAGGAGACATCCTCATAAAGATTTCCAGTATGAACTCTTAGTGCCTGCCCAGGTAGGAGCTGACTGAGCTTCAGTCCACTCCCACCAGTTTGATCCAAATAGAACATTCCTCCCGTCATAGTGCTGGGCTATAGCTGGTAAGTCATTTGTATTTCAAAGAATCCAAAGCTTCAGTGAGCATTCCGCACATCTTTAATTATGGATGATCTACTGGAATAGACACAATGTCCTGACATTCATGAAGTGATTGTAAAATAAAGGCTCTCTTCCACTTGTGATTGAGTCCCCCTTCCCGCCCTCCCCTAGAGCTTACATTTTAACAAAACAAAATCATTTTATGGACACATATTTGATTTTGAAGTAGAGAAAGCCTTTCTAAGTATAGCAGCCGCAAAAGAACACAGAGACAAAGATTGATGGGTCCCTGCATAAACATATAAAACTGCTGTTTCTAAAAAACAAAAAACCACATTGTATCACAGTGTGTTTAGTTACAAGAAAGAAAGAAAAAGGAAAGGAAAGAGAAAGAGAGAGAGGAAGGAAGGAAGGAAGAAGCGAAATGAAATGAAATGAAAAGAAAAAAGAAAGTGCATTTCAAACCCGCGTGGAATGTGTCCCAGGGATTTCGAAACAAGCCTCTATTTCGCCTTGTCTTGGATCATCTTCACTCTCAGTGTGGCTCCCCCTTGTGGTTGCAAGATGGCTGCTAACAATCTCAGCAACCACAGTATTTTCTCTGTGGTCAAGGAAGGTCGGTCACTTTCAGAAGTCCTTGAACGTTTTCTCAGAAAACTGAGAAAGTCCCTTCCTCAGAACCACCTGCCAAAATTCTCATGTTTTATTGGCCTAAACCAATAAGCATTACCAGAAGATGGTAAAAGGCAAAATGCTAAGAAATCTTGGGAAAATGTAATAAAAGTTGACTTACTTCACATATAAAAAACCCTTACAAATCATTATGTAAAATTATGAATACATGATGGGTAAAAAAAAAAAAAGATATTTCACAAAAGGAAAAATTCAGATTGCTGGTGAGTTTTTAAAAAGTTGAGTAACACTCATAAAGTACTTTCATCATAACAACATATTATCAGTTTCCTTCATTCTTTTTAACTGGTCACGTGTTAGAGTTTAGAAGTGGGAACTTTAACATATGGCAGCTGGAAACAACAGCAATTCTGTTTTTAGAACTTTGTCGTAAATCATTCATGTGCATGAATTTAGGTACAATGATATGACTAAAATGATATTTATAATTGCCAAAAAAGAAATAGAAAAAAACAAAAATATCTGATAGCAGGGTCTTGGTTAACTGAATTGTATGCATCTGTCTGACCGAGTACTGTCAGGTCATTCAGAATTACATTATAGGAGAATATTTGATCACATGGAAAAATGTGCCTCGTGTCAAGTAAGATCCATTGCAGAACAATTTTATGATTATTATATGACCTCAGTTTTGTATAAAATATGTATTTAGTCATAAAGTGAGTCCATTTGACAACCTAAAATCGAAAAAAGCAGAAAAACAACTTCTGGATGGCAGTATACCATAGTGTCAGAAGATCACTGGCATGCTGGGAAGAAATTTAAAATACCAGTGACAACAGGAGGATCCTTTTAATTTATAAAGAGTTCATATAAGTCAATAAAAAAGACAATTGAAAGAAAGTGGGTCAAAAAGAATAGAAATACACAGTTCACAAAAAAGAATTACAAATGACTGATAAAAATATAAACTTATTTTTTAAATAGGTTCTAGAAAAGTTAGTTGAAAAATTAATCACATTCCTGTCAACATCCATTTTAAATCTGTTGTGACTTGCTTGGTATATAACTAAGAAACCTCACTTTTCAAATATTGTATTACAAAACATTTCTTGAAAAAGAAATAGGAAGTAGGAGTTTTTAGGTTTACAAGTACAAGGTTATGTTTCTAGTAGGATTTTCAGTAATAAAGACAGAGCTGTATGTGCAAATGTAAAGCCTCAACATCACTGAGCCAATCTAGCATTTTACTTTATCTAGATCTTTCTCTAAACAGTAATATTTCTTTATTATTCTAGCATGAGCTACTTATTAATTTGATCACATGTATTGTCCACTATTGTGATAAATCATGGCGCTCAGTGCCATTGTATTCTTTTTGTAATTGAGTTATGACCAGTAATGGTCTTCATATTTCCTTAATCATATTATGTTCAACTTATGTAAACTTGAACTGTCAAAAAAGTGTCCTCATTAAGGGTACATTTTCATACCCTGCCATTCCCCCTTACGCTAATTACAATCTAAGGATAATGAAAAGAGGAAGCCTATTTGCTGTTTACCCTAAGTAATCCAGGGGACCTTGTCCAGAGTATTCCTTTCCCCCAAGAGCCGTTTTCACCCAGTATCAGTGTCCCAGGGAGCACTGGTAACTGATGGCATTCTGGGACACAGGGATACCTCGAGGAGCACCATCTTCCATTGCCTACAACCAGAGCCAGGCTACTAACAAGAGCTGTGAACCTTGATTGCATTCCTCTGTAGAAGCAAGGATCATAGGCCTGGAAAGTGATTGTTCTCTTACAATACTTATGTTTAACGTATGTCAGGTGTCTAGCACAAAGCCTGGCATGTCATAGTGAAATAATGTGTTCTTTCCCTTCCTGTAGGGGTAGTAATCAGAGGAAAATCTAAGATTGTGGTTGTCAGTTCCATGTGCACTTTGGATTGGAAAGAACCTTTGAAATCACATTTTTAAATTTTTGCTCATTATCAGAAACTGTTTAGTAAGATACTAGGGCTTGCTTTTATACGTTATCTAATGCAACATCCTTGCTCTTCAGGTGAAGAACCTGAAGCCTGCAAAATTTGATGGCAACATTCCCCCAATAATCCGAGGGGAATGCTGGCCTCTCCCTCCAGAGCAGGATTTTCTCTGTTCCACCCCCGGACTGTGCTAGCCAGGGAGCTGTCCCTCCACGCAGTGCTGGACTTCTTGAAACAGCCTCACTGTGGCTGGGGATTCCAGCTTTGGTACATGACCAGATCTTACTTTTTGGGGGATTAGTTGTAGTTGTTTTCCAGATATCTCATAGGCATTTTGGGTTTTCTAGGCTATCATCGGTGTCTCCTCTCTTCCTCCATATTCCCTACAGACAGTACATGTATAGTAGCAATTCGGGAAATTCTTGTAGAATGAACCAACAGTCAAAATGATGCTTATGCCAAAGTGGCCTATTTTGGGATGGCAAATTTTGACCCCCTTCCAAATGAGTGAGTAAACTGTGTACAAAGGATTCTATAGTCAAATATGTTTTTTAACTTCTGTTGAACAAAGTTAAAATAGGTTTATTTACATGAAACTTTTCAGAGCTTTTAATATGCTAAATGTGCATCATGAATCTCCCAAAAGGAATTGCGGTATGTAGCTTTCCCAAACTTACTGAAAATGGAGCCTCTTTCTCAGAGAGCATTTCAAAGGCCTTGTGTCCCAGAATTCACTTTTGGAACTCTATAGAAAAGAATGTTAGGATGTTACCTTTGGCAAGTCCTTTCAAATATGAATTATTATCTGAACTTTTGCATGATCTAGAGAACCATTCAAAATTGAGATCATTTGCAAGCATCTGAAAGCAAAGGTGTACTGGGTTATTTTTTTAAGGAGTTATACACGTTTTAGATGTTAGACACAAAGGAAGAAAAATCAGGACATTTGTTATACGAGGTAAAAGCCCAACTTGTACCCTGACCAGGCGGTGAGCCCCCTCAGTATTAGACGGTGGTAGATTTGGGGGTGGAAAAGGCAGTACACGTCTTCAGACAAAGCTGAAACATGCCTAAGATGCCTCATTGGATCTGCTCCCATGCCCACATACTTGACCGAAACCCTATGGTTCTGTGTCAAAAAGTAGTTTTGAGATAGCCCTGACCTCAGAGATTTTGAAGGTGAGTTACCAATTTTGTACATCCTCTTCCAAGAAAACAAAACCAAAGCAAAGAGAGCAATCATTCCAGTATAGCACCGGACAGTGTTTACCTTTGATCAAGGCTGAATCCCGAAAGGCTCATCAGAATTACTTAACCTGTTAGATGGAGTAATTTTCAAAATAATCACCTTTTGGGCTTTGATCGAGTTGATATTCAGCCAGTCTTCTGACAATAATTCACCAAGAGATTTAATTGCTTCTTGAAGTTACAGTTATAAGCAGGCTGTCAGACTGTGGAATCATCATAGTAAAGAAATGATTAACAGGCCACAGTTGTGTACCCTGAAGAACTGCTAGGCTACCTGTAGCCAGACCCACTGTGGACAAAGCCGTATGTAAAGTGTACGAGTCCTCAATGAAGGTTCACAACTCAACTGACTCTGCAGGTTAGTCTATCAGACCAAGGTAAAACAGCTCAGGGATGATAAAGTACACTCCACCGGGCATACACCACCCTGCACACACTTAAATAAGTTCATCAGGGTAGCTTATAATGATTAGACTCACACCTTTCTTTGGGGGTTTTTTGGGGTTTGTTTTTGTTTTTTGGTCTCTTCATTTTACTGGTTTTACATTTGTTTACTGACTAAAGATTTGGTTATTTCCTTCTTTCTTAATTCCCCCTCAGGTCCTCAAGATGCTATAATTTATCTATAAAACTAAGGAATTTTGTGCCTATATATATATATATATATGCTAAGAACTTACAAATTACACCCACTCAGTCTGATTTTCTTGTCACATATTAACCTGCTATTCTGGCAAAAACATTGCACTGGCAGTTTATAAATAGTACTACAGGTTTTTATTCATCTTACCCCTCATAGAAATATTTGAGATGAAGAGGAATTACTTGGGAAGATTTTACTGTCTTTGAGTCTTTCTTTAACCCCTAGAAGAAGCCAAACCTTCATTAATCAATCATGAAATATCCCAAATGGGATGCAGCCATCATATTCTACAGGAGTCCCCCCCCCCACCTTATCCACAGGGGATACATTTCAGGACCCCCAGCGGATGCCTGAAACCACAGATAGTACTGAACCCTCTACATACTGTGTTCTTCCTTGTACATACATACCTGTGATAAAGTTTAATTTATAAAAGAGTCACAGTAAGAGATTAACAGCCATAACTAATAATAGAACAATTATAACAATTTATTATGATAAAAGTTATGTGAACGTGGACTTTCAAAATACCTTACTGTGCTGTACATGCCCTTCTTGTGATGAATAAAATGCCCACGTGATGAGATGAAGTGAGCTGAATGATGTGGGTGCCATGACGTAGCATTAGGCTACGTCTTTCTTACCATACCTCAGGAGGATCATCTTCCAGACCATGGTTGACTGTGGGTAACTGAAAACACAGAAAGCAAAACCATGGATAAGGAGGGGACTACTGTCATCCGATGGGGTATGTGGATAGATTTTATGGATTTTACAGTTCAGAGTTCAACGTGTTACCTCAATAAGTTCTTATCTACCACAACTCCTTAACAGCCAGAAATGGTCAGAACACTGCCAGAATAACTCTCTGGGGAATTGAAGTTTAGAAACAGGAAAGATGCTTCTCCCAGAAGTTGTCCCTAGGTATGGAGGGCTTCGCAAGCTGACATTTTGAAGGGTTCTGGTGGTGGAACATCCAATTCAGAGAATAGCCAAGAGAATATCCAATTCAGAGCACCAGGGAGCTGTTGGAGAACAGACCGAAAGGGCCCAACCCCCATGATGACTTAGAAAACAAAAGCAGAAAGAACAAAACACGGAGAACTAGAAACAAAGAAGGAAAGCCGACCTGTATTTCTTTCTGAGACTAAGCTGAAGATATGTAATTGACCTACTTCTTAATAGAGCGTAACCTAGAATCCTAGATCTTTTGCAAAATGAATCTTGTACTTTAATGACAGCCAGATGTTGCTTTGAAATGCCTGACCACTGAGGAAGTATGCGTCAGAGGAAAACATGGTAGAATTAAGATGGCATTATAAAAACATCTGGTTAAACATGACAGATTGTGTTTATAGCCACTCCCTCTCAAAACCCTTAAATGAGCAGTAAGGGATAAAAACGGGAGAAACCCACAAGGACAAATAGAAACATAGGAGCAAACAGCAGACAAGAGGCATCAACGTAATTTTGGAAATAAGTGGATGTGTGGTTAGTCCCCCAGGCAGGTGGAGAAAGCTGGTATCTAAGTGCCTGCAGAGAAGGCAGACAGGCAAGCCAGTTTGTCCAACCACAGGGCTGTAGAAATTTGAGGAGTGGGAAGGACCAGGCACCCGTGTAGGTAGGGGTGAGGGGGAGAGCTGAAGGAGGTTGCTTGATGGTGTGTATAAAGAGCAAAACACAGGTCTCCTCCCAGACCCCACAAAGCCAGGTGACTGCCTCAGTCTCTTTCCGGTAGAAGACAAGAAGCTCACTCTGAAGAAATACAACCAGAGAAGCTCTGGGCTTTAGGGGACACCAGGCACCGTGGAGGAGAGGGATCAGACACCATACTGAACCCAAGGAGAGGAAGTGAAAGTCGATACTAAAGATTCCCCCCAATGCCCCTCTGCTCAGAGTTCTGGGAGCAAAAAGGAAAAACACTGACATCCTGGGGTGCCCCACAGATGGTCCCCACCTAATTACCCTATGTAATGAAGCCCCTGCATTCCTAAAACACATACACAGAGCTTTCAAGTGGCATTCAGTAATAGATGGCCAAGGATCCCAGGAGATTTGAGGAAGGCCTCTAGCACAAAAGGCCGAGACCAAGACAAACGGGAGAAGAGGGGATTTAGAAGAAACGTACAACGCGGGGAGCACTGTAAAAAGTAAAACCATGATTCATCAGAGAGGAAGGATGAAATGTTGCTTTTGTTAAACAAGAGCAGTGTGCTTTTAAAAGAAATATTTGGGGGCACCTGGGTGGCTTAGTCAATAAACCATCTGACTTCAGCTCAGGTCATGATCTCGGGGTCCTGGGATTGAACCCTGCATTGGGCTCCATGCTCAGCGGGGAGTCTGCTCCTCCCTCTCCCACTCCTTCTGCCAATCCCTCTGCCCTCCCTACTCGTGCTCTCTCTTTCTCAAATAAATAAAATCGAAGGAAGGAAAGGGATAGGGAAAGGGAAAGGAAAGGAATGGAGTTTGGAGAACAAGGATGAGTCTTGAAAATGGAAAACATGACAGCCAAAATGAAAGATTTAGTATCGGGCTTGGAAGATGAAGGTGAAAACGTTCATTCATTCAGCAGATATGTTCAAGTAGCTACTATGTCCTTGGCATTGTTCTAGACGGTGGAGTTTCATCAGTGAGTAAAAGAGACAAAGAGCCCTTGGCCTGCTGGCGCTGAAATGCCAGCCAGTGGAGCGCGTAAACAATGCAGTAGCGTGTGAGTTACATGCTGCGTTGTAGTATCAAGTGCTAGAGGCCGGAATAAAGCTAGAGCATGGTAAGGAGCACGGAGAGTGCCAGGTGGGGAAGATAGAAACAAGTTGAATTTTAAAGGGGATGGTCAGGGCCAGTCTCATTGGGAAGGGGACCACTGAGCAAGGATGCAGAGAGAGAGTGAATAAGTTGGCCGTGTGATATCCAGGGGGAGATCATTCCAGGCAGAGGGAGCAGCCTGGAGGCCCGAAGATAGCTGGAGTGAGCAGGGGAGGTAACTGCCCCAGAGAATGTGGGCCTTTGTAGGTTAGTGCAGGGGTTCTGGCTGTTATTCAGGGAGATGGAGAGCAGTGGCAAAGTTTGAAGCAGAGAAGTGACGTGAGCTGATTTTGGCCTTAAAAGGATCACTCTGACCACTGTGCTGGCGGAACTGACTGCAGAGATAAAGGTACACAAGAGAGAAATTGGACTCACTCAACAGGAAGGGTGTGCACACTGCTCTCTGATGGTCTCTCTTTGTAGCTCGGCTGTTCCCTCTGAGTCAGCCTCTCTGTTGGCCTCCGTTCTTTCTTCTTCCTAAGAAATGACTTGCAGGACCTCTCCTCTGTCAGTCTACCCTCTGCTTTATGGCTCCTGCTTAACTTTCCCTCCCAGATCCCATTGTGTTGCCTTCACCCTTCAGCGTCTACTCTCTTGCATCATATCTTAAAACAAAATATCTGGTTGGTTCCTCTTTAATGTTAATATTAAAATATTGTTTTATTTTGCTATTGAATATAACATTTAATTCTCTGTTTTCTGACATGCCGTCATCAGGCAAAGTCCTCCACACACAGCCCCTTTATATGACTCTCGAAAAACCCAACAGTTTAAGCAGCTTTAAACAAAGAGGGAAGTGGAAAAATCGGTCTTATACCTTAAATTCCAGCCTGCAGACTTGGTGGGAAAATCAACAACAATCCTCCCCTACACAGACTCACCAACTCATGGGAGGATATCTGTTTAAACCAAATATGCTTAGATTATAAGGAAAAATACATGAATAATGTTTTGCATGCATTTTCCTCTGTAGTTTTTCAATGCTACTTTTTCTCTGATGTTAAAAAATTAAAGCCTAAGGGACGTCTGACAAAGCTGATAATGTAACTGCAAGCTCACAGAAATTCCTTTCCCCCAAATTTGCTGAAATTAACAAAAATGTAAAAATGACAAAGAACCCATGAACCCTGAAACCAAAAAAAATTAAAAATCCCAACTTCATACCATAAACTGAGAAGTGTCACCCAGAAAAAGAAAAATTAGACCAAATTGAACAAAGGTGCTAAAAAAATCAATATATTCTTCAAGGAAAAGAATGGAACATGGAGACATACAAGAAGGGAATTCTGAGAAGTCATTGCTTTTGATGATGTTGGCATCAAATATCAAGGTATGTCCGGGGGAAGGCCTGGAAGAGCCCACACCTCCACTGGGAACCCTTTCTTCCATCAAGAAGACATTTTCCCTCAGGCAAGAAGAGTCAAGAAGGCTTACCATCTTCCCTGCCTCTGATATGTCAATAAGTGGGCAAGGAATAGGGGAAGCATCTGCTAGGAATAATATTAGAGCCGAATCAAGAAAAAGCTCCTCAAAACATGGAAAAAATATCTGTCCTCAACCAAGCCAGAAGACTGCAAGACACCTATTAAGGAGGGAGCTTGATAGCAGCCACCTAAAGCCCCAGCTCTCTTTTCATTCCTCTTGAGCAACGGAGAGACCAGATAAAGCATATGCATAATGGACATCTAGTCCATATGATAGATGGAAAAATAAGACAATACCCAGTCCAACACTGTTTGGGGGCAGTTAGTAGGCTGAGAAAGAATGGCTCGCATTCATTAAAGAGTTTCCAGGGGCGCCTGGGTGGTTTAGTCGGTTAAGTGTCCAACTCTTGATTTTGGCTCAGGTCATGATCTTGGGGTCATGAGATCAAGCCCCACGCTGGGCTCTGCACTCAGAGTCTGCTTGAGATTCTCTCTCTCCCTCTCCCTCTCATGTGCTCGTGCATGCTCTCTCTTTCTCAGATAGAGAAATCTTGAAAACAAAAAGCTTCTGGGGGCACCTGGGTGGCTCAGTTGGTTAAGCGACTGCCTTCAGCTCAGGTCATGATCCTGGAGTCCCGGGATCGAGTCCCACATCGGGCTCCCTGCTCAGCGGGGAGTCTGCTTCTCCCTCTGATCCTCCCCCCTCTCATGCTCTCTCTCTCTCTCTCTCATTCTTTCTCTCAAATAAATAAAATCTTTAAAAAAATAAAAAATAAAACAAAAAGCTTCTGGAACACATGGACACGTGACTGAGGCAAAAAAATCCTGCCCATACAGGGGCGCCTGGGTGGCTCAGTCAGTTAAGCATCCAACTCTTGATTTCGGCTCAGGTCATGATCTCAGGGTCATGAGATCAAGTCCCACAAGCTCCCCGCTAAGTGGGGAGTCTGTTTGTCTCCCTCTCCCTCTGCCCCTCTCTCCACTCACACGCTCTCTCCCCACCCCCAAAATAAATAAACAAAGCTTTAAAAAATCACATAAGGGCACCTCAGTGGCTCAGTTGGTTGAGCGTTGGACTCTTGGTTCAGCTCAGGTCATGATCTCAGGGTCCTGAGATCAAGCCCCATGTTGGGCTCTGTGCTCGGCAGGGAGTCTGCTTCAAATTTTCTCTCTTCCTTTCCCTCTGCCTCTCCCCACCCCCCCATGTGCATTCTCTCTCTCTCTCTCTCTCTCTCTCTCTCCAATAAATAAAGCTTAAAAAAATGTTAAACATAAAAACCTGCTCCTTAAGAAGCCCTTACTTATGAAATGCTTTTTTTCCTCAAATTACGGAAGAATTAAACCAAAAACATTTTAATGAGAATTTCTGTGAACAGTCCTCGAAAATTAAGGATTGATTTTCTATACAGGTGTGGCTCCAGGGAGTCTTAATTTCCTTTCTCTTCAAAAAAAAGAGAAAAGCAACAAACAGTATGAAACTTTACGAATGTGTTTAAGAAATCGAATCACAGACTTTCACCCTGTAATTGTATTCTTTGGGTTTTTCAAGATGCTAAAGAAGGGACCTTTATTTTAGCACTTGGGTGGAGGCGTAACAGAACCATCTGCATGATGGATTTGGCAACGGGGAAAAGAGCCATTTTGGCTAAAAAGGGTTGCTGTACGGATGCCACATGCAGAAACAAGTTTTCATTGCCTCACGGTCTTTATATATTCTGTTTATACGTGAGCACTAGGTTCCCATCACAAACTGCTCACATGTCACACGTTTCCCTTACATATCGAGGTTTTCCTTGACTCATTAGTTCCTCTTTGCAGTCCCTTGGTGACCTCCTCATGCGTCCCATGCAAACAAATCTATCCTTGTGGTGCAGCAGGTTGAAAAAAGGAGCACATCACAAGCCCGTGATGCCAGTTTAGGAGTCTGCTTAAAGAAACACCTAAAATGACGAGGTAAAAGAGGCATTGCACCAGTTTTTCTGAGAAATTGGTGACACAGGTGGAGATTTATAAGGAAATACAAGAAACCCGAGGGAGTCTGGAGCCCCCACACTGTGGGCTTTGAATTAGAAGTGGAAAATCTTGGTCCCGGGAGGCCAGAGAGAGGGAGGGAGCTGAATACCAATAACCTGAGAATTGGAGTGGTTATCCAAGTAGCCGCAGTAAATATCAGCTGGAACACGATGGTGGTGCGTCCAAGGAGTTTGTTGAAGAAAGCAGTGCTAGAGTAGTTTGGGGTCTTGGAGATTTTAGTAGCAGAAAGGAAGGGAAAGGCTAAACTGGAAATATTGTAGAAGTAAGAGTAAGTCGTGGGGGTGGAGGACACGTACAGGGGAAGAGCCAAGAATGAAGTGAAGATTATACCAAATTTCTTTTTTACTTGAGAGATTGAGAAGTACAGGAATCTGGGCAAAGGATCCTGAAGGAAAAGTAGAAGTAAGTATCTCTGACTTTACCATGCACGGAGACATTTATATATTGTCTGACTGATTTCTGAGCACTGAAAAAATGTAAACAAAGATTCATACGCTATCAGTCATCTGTTTTCCCCTTTCCCCAGGATTACATCTAAGTTTGGGGGGAATTTACCTAGCTCTTGGGGAGAGGGGCTGCACAGGCTGAGTATAAGTACATTTGTGAATCCAATGTGACGGTGCATTGGTGACCAGTGGTGTAATCTGTGTAAAGCCAGGTTTCATTGGAGAACTGTAGATGTCAATGGCTCTTGGTTCTGCCTTATCTTGCTTCCTTTCCACATCCTTCAGATATTTCTGCAGAGACATGTGCATTTTGGCTTTCTTCTCTTCATGACCATAAAGTTAAAACAGGACTCTGTGTCCGAGTCAGCACACAGCCCCGTGCACACCAGGAACAGCTCCACCAGGGAGCTGAATGACAGCATGACTCCTGGCGCCATCTGTTGGTGGCAGGCAGAATCAACGTGCTTTGTCTCTGCCTGATTTTGTGGACAACACGCAGTTCCCCCTCCCCCCTCCCCCCCCAACCCATTGGTAGTTTCTAAGCAGAGGATCTTATACAATTGCAAAGTCATATGCCACTGACTCAGCCAGCAACACTTGTCCTTTTCTTTCTCTATTGTGAAGGTGTGGCGAGGCACACTGGCCCGCATGCGCTACAAGAGAACCAAGGCAGCTCTGACAATTATCCGATATTACCGGCATTACAAAGTGAAATCGTACATTCATGAGGTTGCCAGACGCTTCCACGGCATCAAGACCATGAAGGACCACGGCAAGCACGTGAAGTGGCCAACCCCACCTAAAGTTCTCCACCGTTTCGAGGAGGCCTTACAGGCCATTTTTAATAGGTAAGGAAGAGCCTGTTGGCCTGTGCCGCATCCGTTTATGGGAGCACACGGAATGTATAAAGCCCCAGATCTGAGGCCGTGACATTGGCTCAGCTGTTTGCCACTGCGACTTTTACCTCAGGTCTTCAGATCTGTAGATTTCACTCTCAAGGGGCATCTGTTTACGTCTCAGAACAATGGGACTTTATTTATTAACACATGGGACCGTGCATTTACTCTTCCTACGGCGGCGGACAGCAGTGCACCACCAAGCCCGAATCACACCACGGTTAGGACAAGCTGTTAGCCTGCCGTCTCTTTTATTAGCAAATAGTAACTACATATTAAAATCACCACACGTAACCCAAACTGGAAAGTGTGTTAATCCTTTTAGGGCAGCACTTCGCTATCCTGGTTATGAAACCTACCAAAGAGTTTATGAGACATACTGATGCCCACATCCTGCCTCCAGAAAGTCCTGCTTAACGGAACCCAGGAGTGGGGCCCAAACAAAGGTCCTTTCTAAAGTTTCCCAGATGATTTTTTTTTTTAAGATTTATTTATTTGAGAGAGAGAGAGACAGCACAAGCAGGAGGGGCTAAGGGAGAGGGAGAGATTCTCAAGCAGAGAATCCACACTGAGGGCAAAGCCCCGCACCGGGCTCGAGCTCATGACCCCTAGATCACGACCTGAAGCCGAAACCAGGAGTTGGATGCTTAACTGCCTGTGCCACCCAGGTGCCCCCCCAGACGATTTTAAAGTGTGAGAGGGAAAACAATTGTTTTAGAGCAGGCTTTTTTTTTTTTAAGATAAATAAACACCCATGTAAAATCTGATGTCTTTCCAGCTGATCTCATTTTTTATAAACTAACTTGAATCTGAGTTTGTAGTTATTCACAGCCCCTTATCCCTCGTTATTTGTTTGTTGCTGGTGTGCACCAGATACATTTAGCTATGTCTTAGACACAGCCATCCAGTCACATAAACGAAGCTAACAGTTCTCAAATGTGGCCATTTGGCAGTATGGTATTCCACAAAGAACACTATGAAATAATCAGCATACCAAATGTGAAAGAGCTAATTTATAATTCTGTGCTAAATCAAATTTTATCTTCCTTTAGAGTTAGCTTTGTATAATTGGTGGCACATATCAAAAGATAAATAAAAATGCATAGGAAAAAAATTCTTTAATATATACCCCATTTGCTTTTTGTAAAAACAAAAGAGAAGAAACAATATCTCATAAAAAGAAAAGCTCAATAAGGAATTTTGAAAGCAAAATTACCTCAGTTTTCAGATCTAATACTATAAATACTCGTTGTAAATCCTGACAGGCTTTTTTAATGCACAGGTAAGTGATTTTCATGAATGGTATCGTCTGTAACCTGATTTTTTACTTAATTTAAAATGTAATTAAGGGCGCCTGGGTGGCTCAGTTGGTTAAGCGACTGCCTTCGGCTCAGGTCATGATCCTGGAGTCCTGGGATCGAGTCCCACATCGGGCTCCCTGCTCAGCAGGGGGTCTGCTTCTCCCTCTGACCCTCTTCCCTCTCATGCTCTCTGTCTCTCATTCTCTCTCTCACAAATAAATAAATAAAATCTTTAAAATGTAATTAAGCTATGCATGAATACACATGCTTATTGTGTTTTTTTTGTAAAGTGAAATAATATAGAAATATATGAGATATAAAATTGAAATCCTCCACACCTCCACTTATCTCCCCCATTTTATTTCCTTGCCCTGAGATAATCACTCATTAACAGTTTGTATCCTTCTATGACTGTGTGCATTTTGAAGCACATGCCCACATGTAAGAGACAGCATGGTATAGTGGTTAAGAACACAGATCCTGGAGCCTGGGTTTATATTCTGTCTCTGCTGCTGCCTAGTTGTATAACCTTGGGCACGTTAGATAATCTCTTTGAGCCTCAGTTACCATATCTGTAAAAGGGCTGTAACGGTAGTACCTGCTCGTAGGATTGTTGGAAAGATCATGAGTAAATATGTATGTAAAGCATTTCAGATTGTACCTGACACGTAATAAACACTGTAGTAATGTTGGCTCATAGTAAAAGTGTGTATGCATGCACAGTCACCAGTCACATATCATTTGGGCTCTTCTTCCTCTCTTTTACACAAGCAGGCTTATAGGACGACTTGAAAATGTTTTGGAGACCTGTCCATGACAATAAGGAAAGATCCATATAGTACTTTTTTTTTTTTTAAGATTTTATTTATTTACTTGACAGAGACACAGCGAGAGGGAATACTGAGGCCACTCTCAGGGGGAGTGAGAGAGGGAGAAGCAGGCTCTCGGCGGAGCAAGGAGCCTGATGCTGGGCTCGATCCCAGGACCCTGGGATCATGACCTGAGCCGAAGGCAGCTGCTTAACTGACTGAGCCACCCAGGCGCCCCTCCATCTAGCACTTTTAATGACCACAAGAAATTATTGATTTTGTTTGTGTTCCACTGTGGCCTCTATAGTCTTCTTTTTAGATTTTGATGGTTTTATAGATGGCCTAGAATTGATGAATTTTTGCAAAATTCAGTTTGTTCATTCAGCACATATTCACGCAAGGCTAGCTGTGTCATGGGCACTGGCCTGGGTTCCAGGGATATGGTGACAGACAAGAAAGCTGGGAAGACAGTCCAGCCTTCTCAGGGCTTCCGTGTACGAGCGTTTTGAAAATAATGCATCTGCTCCGCTTGCTGACTTTGCACGCACGTGTGCATGTGCACACACGCACTCTGAATGAATCCTGCCAGTTGTGTTAATCTCATCCAAAGGCAAACTTTTTCTGTTAAAGACACGGTAGTAAATATCATAGGCTTTATGGGCTACATATGGTCTTTGTCACATACTTTGCTTTGTTTTTCTCTGGTTTTGTCAAACATGTAAAAAACTTCTCAGCTCGTGAGCAGCACAAAACCAGGCCATGGGCTGAATTTGGCACAGACCGTGGTTTACCAACCCCTGATATAGTCACTGTATCCTACTTAATTTATTCTTCACTTTTTTGATCTGTGGACTCCTGAGAGAAGTGCACTAAAGGACTCCACTGTGATTGTGGGCTTTTGTTTTTTTGGTTTTTTTGGTTTTGCTAAAATCTCAACATTAATCATGGTGAAGCTCACTCCTATTCCTCCCAGTAATTCTTTTTCATTCTGGGAAGGCTGGGAGCCTTCCTCATGCTCATCTTTGTCCCCCTTTTCAGGTTGTCGAGGCTGGTGATTTTTATGCTGCCATAAAAATGGTGTTCGGGGCTACAGGCGTTTATAGATGGTGGTTTTCTTGAGCAGGGTCAGAAGCCTGTGTAGCTCTCTCTGTGGTTATATAAGTCAGGTCCCAGATGCCCTGTGTGCCCCTGCACTCTGGAGTGAGTCAGGTACGGACCTTGTCCTGGGCCACAGTTGGGCAATAAAGAAGGAACAGACAGACTGGGCACCTGGGCTAAAAACAGACCATCAGACAGCAAAGACTGCCTCTCCCCCTCCCAGGGAATAAAATTTGGGACCCAAGGACTAATTGGGGCAGTTGCTCAGCAAGCCTCTTAGTGTTGTGGGATGTATATACCTGTCACCGGTGACCTTGACGATGACCACCAACTGCTCCCACCCTGTGATTCTTCCAGTGACTTCTGGAATGACCTTAGGACATTCTGTCCCATTGCAGTGTCAGTTGGCCACAGAAAGCAGAGAGGAGAATTTCTCCTGCTGAGCCTTTCCTATTTCCACGGCTTTTGTTTTTGTATCCTGCTACCTCTGACTTCTGATGCTCTCCCCCACAATGGGGGTCCCCATCTCACCATGGGCAGGCATTCTTTGTGCAGAGAGATCCCTGCCACCAGCCCCAGCTGCCTCGGGCCCAAGCACTCTCTGGGCCGTTTCTGCCAAAGGGGTTCCTCTCCTTCCAAGTGGCCATTCCTCCAGCGGCGTGGTCCAGTCTACTTCGAATCTCCAAGAAAGACTTCCCGTCTTGCAGTTCACCGACATCGTTCCGGTTCTCCAGGGCTGCTACAGAGCTTTTCCTTCTTTGTGTATTCATTTGGTTATTTTGGTGGGAATTTCAGAGAGAAAAACAAAACTTTAGGCTCAAGTTACCATCTTAAGCCAGAATACATCTCAGGAAAATCTTAGATGGAAGCAGTCTCACGTTCTGGGTGCGTGCCAAGGGGAGAGAGCACCACCTCTCTGTGTTAGGTATGTCTCACCTCATGCTCCGTGGAAGATCACTAGAGAACCCCTGGCCTTGACAAGTTCATCTGCTGTAAAGAAGTTCTGAGTTTGTTTCCAGCCCCTGCTTCAGGCTCCTGTGGGAGAAAGGAAGGCATGAGTGCAAGGAAAGCTAGGGCGGCCCTCACAGAATAAAAGCCCTGTGCTTGCTTTTCTCCATCAGTAATAGATTATTTTTAGTGTATGCTTGGACCCAGCAGTCTTGGGGTCATCTTTACATTCCCCCATATTCTCTTGCTCCCGTGTCTAATCCATCAGCAAATCTACTGGCGTGTCCTTCAAAATGCATCCAGGACCAGCACCTGTCTCTGCCTCCACCACTCCCTGCCTGAGCCCAGCCACCAACCTCTCCCGCATGTGTCATGGAAATAGTCTCCTCCCTGATTCAGTCTCCTTCCACGCGGCAATCGGAAAGTCCTGTAGATCAGGAGTCAGGTCACGTCCCTTGTTCGCAGCCTCCTAGTGGTGTCTGGTGTCATCCAGAGGAAAGGCCAGAGTCCTTACGGTGGACTCTGTGGGTCTGCAGACCTGTCCCTGGGTCCCCGTCTGGCCTCTCCTCCTGTGCCCCTCCCCCGCGCCCCTCCTGCTGCAGCCCCACCAGCCTCCTCCCCTGGTCCTCCAACCCACACACTCTAGAGCCCGTGCACTGCTCCGCTCTCTTCCTGGCGAGGACACTCTTGCTCAAGTATCTGTGCGCCTCCCTCACTTCCTGAAGGTTTCTGCTCCTATACCCTGATCCGTGGTGCCCCCCCGCGACCTCCCTGTATAAATAACACCCACACCCTGTTCCTGCCTGCCACCGCACTCCTGTCCTTTCTTTGCCTGATTTTCTCCATAGCCCTGAGCACATCACACATACTGCTTGGTTGGTTGTCTGTCCCTGCTTCTAGAAGGTGAGCACCTAGCAGAAGGGGCCTCGATCCGTTTGTCCACTGCTGGGCCTCCACTGCCTAGAACAGCATCTGGAGTTTAGTAAGTGCCTAGAAATGTTCAGTGAATGCCTCAATGTTGAATGAAGGAAGGACTTTCTGTGCCCTGACTATAAATGTTATGAGAAAAACTCATGTATCCTGAAGTTCTAGTTGTTTTCAAAACACACAAATGACAAAGCAAGTTATACAAAAATCTTCGGGGGCTCCTGGGTGGCTCAGTCGTTAAGCGTCTGCCTTCGGCTCAGGTCATGATCTCAGGGTCCTGGGATCGAGCCCCGCATCGGGCTCCCTGCTCAGCGGGAGGCCTGCTTCTCCCTCTCCCACTCCCCCTGCTTGTGTTCCCTCTCTCGCTGTGTCTCTGTCAAATAAATAAATAAAATCTTAAAAAAAAACAACGTTGTCTAAAAAACTGTGTGTATTTTAACAAGTTCTGTGTATATTTTAGAGACCTTTCTTTTTTTAAGATAGCATGCAAGTACTTTGGTTTAAATTCTGTTTAATGGCAGCCCAGTTACTTGGGGTCGTGAATGGGATTGGGTTTCTAAATCCTAATACATTTCATTTATTCACTTACAGATGGAGAGCATCCCAGCTCATCAAGAGCCTGCCCGCTTCCGACCTGCCCCAGGTCAGGGCCAAGGTTGCAGCCATGGAAATGCTGAAAGGTCAAAGGGCCGACCTTGGGCTCCAGAGAGCCTGGGAGGGCAACTATCTTGCTTCGGTACGTGCCAGAGAACAAAGTGGAATCTATTCCTGCTCCCTTTACAAAGAAAAGGAAGAATTTTTCTCCACAACTTTGTGGAAAGAATGAGATACCTACAGAAACTAAACTTCTATGGGCGACACTAAACTAAAAGATTCTGTAGCTTCTCTCTGCAATGTTGGCTATTTCCCTTGCTTTACAAAGGGCCGTCTGTCGCTCTCCGCCATATGTACTAGACATACTCCAAAACCTAGTTTTTGAGCATTTGAACCTTCCCTTGCATAAATCAGCAGCTATTTTTAATTACCACCTTTATATTAATTATTCCCAGAGCTACATTTCATCTTCCCTCCCACTGTGCATTTTAAAATTTTTATACGCCCTTTGGTGGTATGACACCCCTGCAGCAGCCCACCATCTGGGATGGGAGATAAAAGTATGTGTGTGAAACTGTCTGAGCAGGGTTATAAAGCCAGGCCACTGAAAAATTGCCTTTTCATCCAAAATGCTAAGCAGACTCATTTCATCATGTTTCCTTTTTCTTTCAGAAGCCAGACACGCCTCAGACCTCAGGCACTTTTGTCCCCGTTGCAAACGAACTGAAGCGGAAGGACAAATACATGAACATTCTCTTTTCCTGCCATGTCCGTAAGGTGAGGCGGGCTGGGGCCGACCCCCCCGGGAGGAAAAGGTTGGAATCAGAGGACCTTACCCATAGCTGTGACTGCAGTACAACGTAACCCAGTAGCTACAGTCCCAGCGCCACCGTCACCGAGCGCCCCCTGCCTGTGCTGGGGGGGAGGGGTGCGGTGGCTCAGGTGACTATGGCTCCAAGGGTAGGATGTGGAGATTTTTGGTTATAAGGGGGACCTCCCTGTGCTCCGGGGTTGGTACTTTACTGCATGCATGTCTTTCACAGCAGGTACTGGTCTACCTTGTAGTTCATGGTCATTTCGTACCTCTTATACGGGTTTGATTACAATTTTAAAGGTGGGGAGGGAGGGAGGAAGAACATAGTCTACGAAAGGGAAGACAGAGAATTTGGGTGATGGGGGAGGGCGAGTTATACATGCTGTGAATCTAGTTGTTTATCTGAGGCAAGATGTGTGTGAGGACTCTTATTTGCCTTCAGATAATGTCTGCGGGCCAAGTGAAGTATGGAAGTTGGAGAGGGGAAGGCTGGGGACATGGTTGGCTTTTCAAAACTTTAAAATACTTCTTTTCACAAAATAGGAAATCACAATAATTATTTTAAAAAAGCATCTTACAAAAATTAGGCAAATAAATTTCAAAATATTAATGAAATGGGTGAATTTAAGAAAAATATTTCTGGGATGCCTGGGTGGCTCAGTTGGTTAAGCATCCAACTTTTGATTTTGGCTCAGGTCGTGATCTCGGTCCTGGGATCGAGCCCCACGTTGGTCTCTACACTCAGTGGGGAGTCTGCTTGGGATTCTCTCACCCTGTCCCTCTGCCCCTCCTGCTGCTGCTCTCTCTCTCTCTCTCTCTCTCTCTCTCTCTCTCTCTCTAAGATAAATACATAAATCTTAAAAAAAATATTTCCTAGATTGACCCCAGAAGAAATAATAACATAAATATGCCAGTATCCAAAGGAGGAATGAAGAAAATGATCAAAGAATTACCTCATAACAAAAGCCCAGGTGTGGGTGACTTGGGTTGTTTTGTTTCAAATCTTGAAAGAGTACACAATTGCAGTATTATTCAGATCAAAATAATGAAGTATTATTTTTCCACTGTAAATTTGGCAAACTTTAAAATGTTGATAACCAGTGTTTGCATGAATTTAAGGAAACACTATTGATAAGATACAGTCCTTCTGAGTGAATAGTTTGGCAATAGCTATCAAAATTTTAAATGCCCAGAACACTTAATCTGGCAATTCCACAACTCAGGATTTATCCTATGATATATTCACACATACATCCAAAGATACAGTTTTGTACATTGTAATGGCCAAAAAACTGGAAAAAGATGTGCATTAATATATGATGAGATTAATAAATGTGTGCATAATAGAATACAGTGTATCTATAAAATGAACAAAAAGAGGATATATGTTAAAAAAAATAAGGGGGCGCCTGGGGGGCTCAGTCGGTTAAGCGGCTGCCTTTGGTTCAGGTCGTGATCCCAGGGTCCTGGGATTGAGCCCCGCATCGGGCTCCCTGCTCGGCGGGGAGCCTGCTTCTCCCTCTCCCTCTGCCTGCCTCTCTGCCTACTTGTTCTCTCTCTGTATCTCTCTGCCAAATAAATAAAATCTTAAAAAAAAAAAAAACTAAAAGGACAAAATCTATGAAATAATGGTTTGCAGTCACTGCACATCAAGATATGAGAAACAGACAGTAAGCCCTGCAGTTAGCTGGTTTCCCTCCTTGAGAAACTTTCTAGTCTGTGACATGATTGGAGGAGCCCAGTGGAGCTTAGTGGACTCCCTTACGGAAACAAGAGAGCTGAGCTGAGAAACACCTGGGCAGCTAGAGTTTGCAGAGTAGAGTGCCAGAGAAGAGCGAGTTGCACAGAGGGACCTCTGGATAGCTTCAGGGGGTCCACAGCACGTATACGCCTGAGCGCTGCTCAGCATGTGCGTGTGAGGAAACTACCCAAGGCTAGAGCAAGAACCACCCCAAGGGGTAGGCGGCAACAATGGCCGGTACTCACAAAGGGTTGCAGATAGTCCCTGCTCCCACCAGCCATTGGAAGACCTCGTGATTCATGGGATACCGGGTAGAGTATGGACAGGAATCTTGGCCTTGGTCATGGGGAGGAATTAGCCCTGGACTAAACACTGCCCTAATCCCACCCAACAAATCCTGAAAACATGACCCAAAAGAATCAGACTTTCCAAGTAACCTAACAGTGTCCCAGAACAAAGCTCAAAACTATTCCTAAGAACACAAACTCATCAACACCCAAAAGATAAGCTTCAGAATGTGTGACATTGGATCCAAAATTACCGGGCCTACAAAACAGCAAGAGACTCTAACTTAAAATGAGAAGAAAAGTCAGTCATGCAAAATGATCCAGGAGTGACGTAGATTATAGAATTAAAAGACAAGGTCATTAAAATAATTGTTATGCATATGGCATATGTTATGGATAGAGATGGAAAACACAGCGTCTGAGATTTTTTTAATATACTTGATGAGATTAAAAGCAGTTTAGACGTTGCAGAAGAAAGATTAGTAAACTTGAAGAAAGAGCAATAAAACTACCTCAAATAAAACACACAGAGCAAAGGGGGGAAAGATGCCACCATCCTAAAAAAAAAAGAGCGAAATATTAGGACCCTATGAGCCAGCGTCAAGTAGCCCAATACACGGGCACGTGGAGTCCCGAGAGGAGGGAAGAGAAGGGGGAAATTCAAAATATTTGAAAAAATAATGGCTGAAATTTTTCCAAATTCAATGAAAACTGCAAACTCTTAGACCCAAGAAACTCAACAAACCTCAAACACAAGAGACGTGAAGCAAACCATACCAAGGCGCGACATGATTAGATTGCTTAAACGCAGCAGTAAAGAGAAGAAAAGAAAAAAAAAAAAACACAGAGTAGAAAGATGAGGGTGTATCAGATTTCTTCTCAGAAACAGGGCAAGCAAGAAGACAGTGGAGCAACAACTTTAAAACTTCTTTTACTGAAAGAAAAAAACAGCTGTCAACCTAGAATCTGCACCCAGCAAATATAGCTTTTAAAAACCAAAGTGAAATTAAGACTTCTTTGGGCATATCCAAAAATACGCACTACAGGAAATGCTAGAGAATGGCCTTCAGACAGAAGGAAAGTGATTCCAGATGGTAATGTGGGCATACACCAAGGAATGAGGAGCAAGGGGAATGGTGGCCTCATGTGTAAATACATATTTTTCTTATTATTTAAATCTCTCGGAAAGATAATTCAGTGTACACCAGCACTCATAGCAGCATTCACAGTTAGTTAAAGGTGGAAACAACCCACATGTCCATGGACAAATGAATAAAGAAAACGTGTATCAGGAGCACCTGGGTAGCTCAGTTGGTTAAAGCATCCGACTCTTGATTTTGACTCAGGTTGTGAGCTTGGGGTCATGAGATGGAGCCCCCCGTTAGGCTCTGTGCTAGGCGTGGAGCCTGCTTGGGATTCTCTAAAAAAAGAAAGAAAGAATACGTGTATCCAGGCATTGGGATACTATTCAGCATAAAGAGGAAAGAAATACATGCCTACAGCATGGATGACCTTGAAGATATTATCTAGGTGAATAAGACACAAAAAGACAAATACTGTCTTACGTGAAGTACTAGATTAGTCACATTAATAGAGAAAGAAAGTAGAATGTTGGTGACCAGGGGTAGGTATTCAAACATTCTAAGGAAGAAGAGATCACCTCAATATAATACAGACTTTTTAACAAAATAGTAGCTTTTAAAAAAAAATCAGAATGAAATAGGAAAGCTTGTTGGCAGTTGGGTGGTTAACCAAGTGGAGTCGAATTCTGAACTGGCAGATCCAGAAACTCTTTTATAAGTGGATCTGGAGTTGATCAGATAATCAAGAGTGGATTTTGTGGGCCAGAATCAGACATAAAACAGTATATGAGCCACAATGTCAATTTGTGAATTTCACTAAGGAATATACCATGCTAGTGAATTCTCATATCTACTCTCTAGGGTACTTCCTTTCTAGTGTCAAGCCATGTGAGAAGTCAAATTAGTAATCGGAACAATCGAAGAGTGTTGAATGGTTTTGGGAATTATGTCATCTGCTTTAGAAAAGCCTGGTGTCTCTGATTCTGTCTTTCCAATGATGACAATTTGATGTCTGACAGCATGTCTCTCTCTGGATCCTGCTGGATCAAGCCTCAAAATTCTTAGTCATGCTCCTGTGTTTCTAAATTCAATAAAAAATAGTATTTCTTCACACTATAGCTTAGATTATTTTTTTATTTGAGTATAGTTGACACACAATGTTACATTAATTTTAAGTACAACATAGTGATTCAACAACTCTATACATTACACTGTGCTCACTGGCTGTAGCTACAGCCGGTCACCATACTACACTGTTATAATATCATTGACTGTATTTCCTACGTTGTCCCTTTTATTCCCATGACGACTTCTTTCCATAACTGGAAGCCTATTTCTCCCACACCCCTTTACTCATTTTGCCCATTCCCTTTACCCCCCTTCCCTCTGGCAACCTAGTTTGGGTTTTTTGTCTGTATTTACAGGTCTGATTCTGCTTTTTGTTTTTTATTTGTTGTTTTTTAAATTCCACATGTGAGTGAAATCATTGGTGTTTGTCTTTCTCAGTCTGACTATTTCACTTTGCATAATACCCTCTAGGTTCATCCATGTTGTTGCAAATGGCAAGATCTCATTGTTTTTATGGCTGAGTGATATTCTATGTGTGTTGTATATATACCACATCTTCCTCATATGTTCATCTATTTTTTTTAAAGGTTTTATTTATTTATCTGACAGAGACACAGCGAGAGAGGGAACACAAGCAGGGGGAGTGGGAGAGGGAGAAGCAGGCCCCCCGCCGAGCAGGGAGCCTGATGCGGGGCTCGATCCCAGGACCCCGGGACCATGACCCAAGCCAAAGGCAGACGCCCAATGACTGAGCCACCCAGGCGCCCCATATGTTCATCTATTGATGGACACTTAGATCGCTTCCATATTTTGACTATTGTAAATAATATTACAATAAACACAGGGGTGCAAATATCTTTTTAAATTAGTATTCTCATCTCCTTTGGGTTAATAGCCAGTAGTTGAATTATTGGATCATATGGCATTTCTATTTTTAATTTTTTGAGGCATGTCCATACTGTTTTCCGCAGTGGCTGCACCAAATTACATTCCCACCAACAGTGCATGAGGGTTCCTTTTTCTCCACATCCTTGCCAATACTTGTTTTTTCTTGTCTTTGATTCTCACCATTCTGACAGGTGTAAGGTGATAGCTCATTGCAGTTCTGATTTGCATTTCCCTGATGATGAGTGATGCTGAGCATCTTTTCATGTGCCTGTTGGCCAACTGCACATCTTTGGGAAAATGTCTATTGAGGTCCTCTGCCCATTTTTCAGTCAGATTGTTTGGGATTTTTGGTGTTGAGTTTAGATAATGTCTTTTATAGAAATTTTTCAATCCCAAGCATGTGCCAAGGTAAACTTGATATAATTTCGGTAAAGCCCTCTTCTTTATGCCTTGATTCTTTTTAAAACAACCACTTTCCGTTAACTACAGTTATAAAATGTCCTTTAAGGTGGGAGACTTCTGCAAATAGCTGCTGTCACCCATAATGTGTTTTCTGTTGGTCTGACTCCTCAGGGGAGCTTTATCTCTGACCCCCTGTGGTGTTGACTAAAACTATAAATAGATCACCAGAAAGATTTGGGCAAGAGCCAGGTGATAGGGAGTTTTCTTTGGTTGAGGATTTTAGCATGGGTCATAGAAGAAATAAGGTGAGAGCTCATCTAACACTGAGTCTGTGATCCAATTTTTTTATTACTTTATGAATTTATGAGAAAAAAAATGTTCCTATGCCATCATTATTTTAATTAAGTTTGAATTTACAGATTTATGTATGTATGTTAAAATTTTTTCTTTGCCACTTTGATTCTGCTATTATGCAACTTACAGGTCTTTCTTTGGTACATGATGTCCTTCCCACTCACTTGATCCGTTTTAAGGATGATTTGAGTTGCTAAAACACAAGGTAAAGACGTATGACCTCTTCTCATTAGAAATTACATTTTTCTATAAAAAGGAATGTAATATTTCTAAACAGCCCTTCAGTAAAATTGCTGCTTTGAGGTTTTTGCTTTTTTGGTTTCCAAGTTAACTCATGGACAGATCACAAAAAGGAAAGTACTCTCCACTTTACCACTATGGCTGGCCTATTGTTTTTGACTCTTGTATGACCTCGTGAAATTATGTGACACGCTTTTCTTTTTTCATACTCTCGTGCAACACACCTATATTTCTTACATGATTTTGCCAAAGATGAGCACTACTTTTACTTATTACTCACGTTCCACTTCAGATGCTCTCTAGTCTCCCAACTCTAACATGGATATAAATGATTAGTGTCCCCCACCATGTGTTTCACAAACCATTGTTCTGTTGAATGTATTCATGTGTTTTTAGAAAGGATCCCTTAAATTGGACAGCCACATGCAGAAGAATGAAACTGGACCATTTCCTTACACCACACACAAAAATAGACTCCAAATGGTTGAAAGACCTAAATGTGAGACAGGAGTCCATCAGTATCCTAAAGGAAAACACAGGTAGCAACCTCTTCAACCTCAGCCACAGCAACTTCTTCCTAGAAACATCTTCAAAGGCAAGGGAAGCAAGGGCAAAAATGAACTATTGGGACCTCATCAAGATAAAAAGCTTTTGCACAGCAAAAGAAACAGTCCACAAAACCAAAAGACAACCGACAGAATGGGAGAAGATATTTGCAAATGACCTATCAGATAAAGGGCTAGTATCCAAAATCTATAAAGAACTTCTTAAACTCAACACCCAAAGAACAAATGATCCAATCAAGAAATGGGCAGAAGAAATGAACAGACATTTTTCCAAAGAAGACATCCAAACAACCAACAGACACATAAAAAAGTGCTCAACATTGCTCGGCATCAGGGAAATCCAAATCAAAACCTCAGTGAGATACCACCTAACACCAGTCAGGATGGCTAAAATTAACAAGTCAGGAAACGACAGATGTTGACGGGGATGCAGAGAAAGGGGAACCCTCCTACACTGTTGGTGGGAATACAAGCTGGTGCAGCCACTCTGGAAAACAGTATGGAGGTTCCTCAAACAGTTGAAAATAGAGCTACCCTACGATCCAGCAATTGCACTACTGGGTATTTACCACAAAGATACAAATGTAGGGATCCAAAGGGGTACATGCACCCCAATGTTTATAGCAGCAATGTCCACAATAGCCAAACTGTGGAAAGAGCCAAGATGTCCATCGACAGATGAATGGATAAAGAAGATGTGGTATATATACACAATGGAATATTATGCAGCCATCAAAAGGAATGAGATCTTGCCATTTGCAATGATGTGGATGGAACTGGAGGGTGTTATGCTGAGTGAAATAAGTCAATCAGAGAAAGACATGTATGATATGACCTCACTAATATGAGGAATTCTTAATCTCAGGAAACAAACAGGGTTGCTGGAGTGGTGGGGGGTGGGAGGGATGGGGTGGCTGGGTGATAGACATTGGGAAGGGTATGTGCTATGGTGAGCGCTGTGAAGTGTGCAAGACTGTTGAATCACAGATCTGTACCTCTGAAGCAAATAATACATTATATGTTAAAAAGAAAAAAAAATAGCAGGAGGGGAAGAATGAAGGGGGGAAATCAGAGGGGGAGACGAACCATGAGAGACGATGGACTCTGAAAAACAAACCAAGGGTTTTAGAGGGGAGGGGGGGTGGGAGGATGGGTTAGCCTGGCGATGGTGTTAAAGAGGGCATGTTCTGCATGGAGCACTGGGTGTTTCATGCAAACAATGAATCATGGAACACTACATCAAAAACTAATGATGTAATGTATGGGGATTAACATAACATAATAAAAAAAATCCAAAAAAAAATATCCCTTGTATCATATGTGGGAAGTGCTGGGTGAAGCAGTCAAATATGCTCTTTAAGTGCAGAATTCTCAGAGCCTTTAATATATTCATGGGTTACAAATATTCTAGGGGAGGCCGTGGTTTGCAGGGTTCCTCCAACCAACCTGACTTAGAACCCTTTCTTTCACAAAGCATCACATGAGGCTGGTGTTGTGCAGAACAACTTAGAAAAAAGCTGAAGTGGGAGCTCTAGAGTCACCTTGTTTCAAGCCTTCTGACAAGGGCCAAATCCCTTTTATGGCAAAAATCATTGCTATGTGAGGTAAATAATTACTACCAAGAGTAGTCATTAGTTTACCACATAGACTCTACTCTTAATTACAGAGACCATTTTTGTCAAGTTGAAGACTGAAAAACATGCTTTGGTTACAAAAGCAGTGTTTGGCAAATTGATGGATCTCTAAAGCTATGAGGCAGAAGGGAGAAGACAATTGAAAACCTAAACTTTAGTTTGCTCTCCTACCTACAGCAGTGTACCCTGCTGTGTCCTGTCTTACCAATCCTAATTTAGTTAGCTGTGTATCCTACCAGCGGTAACAGTGTGTTCAAATTAGTCTCTAACTTCTTTGTTTGCATCTTGAAAATAGGATCTGGGGAGCGGGGGATGGGTATATGTTATCACAGGTGCACCTTCTGTTTCACTTAGGGGAGGGGTTTTTGAGTGCTCTTACAAAGTTTTGCTTTGCTTTTCCTTCTAGTCACTGAGAAATATGACTTTAGAGTTCAGAAATTATTTTGTGCTGTTTTTTTTAATTATTTTTTTTAAGATTTTATTTATTTGACAGAGAGACATAGCGAGAGCAGGAACACAAGCAGGGGGAGGGGGAGGGGGAGAAGCAGGCTTCCCCGCAGAGCAGGGATCCCAATGCAGGGCTCAGTTCCAGGACCCCGGGATCATGACCTGAGCCGAAGGCAGACGCTTAATGACTGAGCCACCCAGGCACCCCTTGTGCTCAGTTTTGATTTAAATATTGCCCAAATCTAAGATTGAAACATCCCAATTAGCTTGTAATTAATTCCTTATTTATAAAATGTCCTGTGGTTAATTCCCCCTGTTAGGGGAAGATTTACCTGCAAATTGGGCATTCTCTGACTCTCATAAAGTAGCACTCTACAGAATCACACGTATATTTTCTCCCAATCCCATTATCTAGATTTATTTTCTTTATCTTTATATGAAATTATTTTCACGTGTTAGTTTCTTACCGAGCTCAACCCCATCTACTAGTCTCAGATTCTTATTATAACCAAGGGCTTCATATCATTCCTTTGAATATCAGCAGCAGCTGATATAATATTATATCAATACATTATATAGTACTTGAAAATGCACATTGCAATTTTGAAAAAAATTATCAAATTATTTAATTTAAGGAGATGCTTACCAGGATGACTTTTTTCTAATTGGAGCGATGTGCTGGATTTAAAAATATAGGAAAAAATAAATTCAATACCATTTTTAGATGTCTGACTATAGAAAGACCCCTTTTCTCAATGAAAGTGTGAATCTCAAGGTTTTATAAGGGTAGTGTGACCAAGTAATACGGCGTTGCAAGTACAGACACAAAGGTTCCTCCTAGATCCACTCAGGATGGTTCCTCTGGCCCGTCAGCATTCTGTCTACAGAGTATTGTAGTGATGGCTGTTGGCAAAGGGCTTGCCCTCCAGTAATGTAGACTCTGAGGGAAAAATTAACTCATGGAAAAGACTCTTTATGGGATAAAAGAAAATGTGGAAATAAATCTCAGCAAGTCCAACCAGAAGAATAAATAGTTCCAGATGAGCAATCCATGTGCTATTATTTTTATTTTTTAGATTTTATTTATTTGAGAGAGAGAGAGCACAAGCAGGGAGGGGGACAGAGTGAGAAGCAGGCTCCCTGCTGAGCAGGGAGCCTGATGTGGGACTCGATCCCAGGACCCCGGGATCATGACCTGAGCTGAAGGCAGACGCTTAACCGACTGAGCCACCCAGGCGCCCCACAATCCATATGCTTTTGTAGTGCCTACTATGTTAGGGAGCTTTTTCTTGAAGAGATCGCTTCCTGATAGTCTTCCAGCCTCAGAAAAAAAAAAAAAAGCAAGAGTCCCCACTTCCTCTTTCTTCAGTGAAGAAATGGAGGTTTTCCAAGACCACACCGGGCAATGGGGACTTAAGCTATTGAGCAAAAGTGCTATCATTTGCCACTTGGGACATTTTTTTTCACACATTATGTGGCCTTCCCAGTGTGCTTCCATGTTTTCTAGTCATCAACACTGATTGATTCGTGGGGAAGAGCACCTCTTGAAATTATCCTGTCGGATTAAAAGGGCTCTCAAAACCAACCGGTCAGCAAGGGTAGATGAAATGCTATAGGCCGCCCACTTCTCTACTGGGTGCTGTGAGGTATAAGAAAAAGGCCGTCAGATGATAATGACCCTCAAGGAACTTCCAGTCTGGCTGGAAGACAGAATTACTGTCTGTGAAATAAGAAGGCAATAAATATGAATCTGTCCTGGATATTTGAGATGTTACGATGTTTTGTTTATGTAGTTGTATTGAGGTATAATTTTTATACAAGTAGATGCACAGATCTGAAGTATAGAGTCCAGTGAGTTTTGATGAGTGTGTACACTCATGTAAATCACAACGCTATCCAGATATAGAACATTTCCATCACCCTGAAAAGCTCCTTCATGCCCCTTCCCGGCCAAGCCCTCCCACTACCAAGGGCAACCACTCTTCTGACAGCCTCTACCATAAAATAGTTTTGCAATTTCTTGATCTTCATTTAAAAAAAAATCATACAGTTGAATATGAGATTTTTACTTCGTTTTCAAGTAAATTCATAAGTTTTATTTGTCACTAATTTGGTAACCTATTTGTAGCTATTTTACAAGGGCAACAGCTTTTCTTATATACTTCCAATATTCAGATAATCTGTATAATCTTTTATAGTGGCTGAGTTACTTGGATCTACATTCGTGAGGTTATAGTAGATTTTCACAAGATTCATAAGTAGAATCAACATCCTGTGCCAAACACAGCTTCAGCTACAAGTTAAAAAATGCAGTGTTCTATACAACTGTTTTATCGAGTATATTCATAACAAGTATCCATGGTCCAAAAATTACAAGTGTCCTTGAAATTACTAAAACTTTACAATTAAATGAAAACTTTTGCCCTTTTAGTAGAGAAGTGTAGATACTAACTGAATTTCACAATGAGAAGGTGATAAGGATAGATTTAACTTTATTGTCTGGAATTTATAAACATCAGCAAACCTGCCCTTTCTTTCCAAAAAAAAAAGTTTGGGAGAGTATCCAGCATTTTATGTTAGCAAAAGTGCTTAGACAACAGCTCATCATATTCTTGATTGTCATGCTTTAGAAGAAAAACCCTGTGCCCTTTGGTTGCGATGTTAATTTTTCATTTCGTTCTTAACTCTATATGTATCCTATATATTCACTGTATAACTGTGTAATAGAAGGTTAGAGGAAAGGGTGATTGTTTTTTTACTTTAGAAATTTTAGCAGTCTTATAATGGAATGAGAATTTGAGCAATATCTTTAAATACAGAGAGGTAAAAAGGAGAGTGGAAAATCATACACATTTAAGAGAGAGCATAACATGAGGAAACCTGTCAGACAAGAGCAGAGCCTTTAAAGAAATAAAGTTTAAAAAGGAGAATAGTGGGTTGCCTGGTTGGCTCAGTCGGTAGAGCATGGAACTCAATCTTGGGGTTGTGAGTTCGAGCCCCATGTTGGGTGTAGAGATTACTAAAAAAAAAATAAAAAATAAAAAATAAAAAAATAAATGAAAAGGAGAATATTGGGAGATAGAAAAACTCTTGAAAGTCAAATAAAGGAATCCTAGAATCTGAGCAGTAGAGGACCTTGGAAACCTCTAGTCTTTGTACTCAAAGCAGGAACCACACCCACATCAGGGGTCCACCTAGCTTCTGCTCATATCCTTTCTATGGAGGAGGGGGATATTACTGCTTTTCCATGTGGCCCACTCTCGTTTTGGACAGTAGTAATTATGAGGCATTCATGCCATAATTCCATAATTCGTGCCATAATTCATAGGCACTGTACATTCTTGAACATGTAGGGTTTTTTTAAGATTTTATTTATTTTTGCCAGAGAGAGAAAGAGAGCGTGCCCAAACAAGGTGGGAGAGGGGCAGAGGGAGAAGCAGACTCCCCGCTGAGCAGAGAGCCCAATGTGGGACTCGATTCCGGGACCCCGGGATCATGACCTGAGCCGAAGGCAGAAGCTTAACCAACTGAGCCACCCAGGCGCCCCTGAACATGTAGATTTTTTTTTAAAGATTTTATTTATTTATTTGAGAGAGAGAGAGAATGAGAGATAGAAAGCACGAGAGGGAAGAGGGTCAGAGGGAGAAGCAGACTCCCCGCTGAGCAGGGAGCCCGACGCGGGACTCGATTCCTGGACTCCAGGATCGTGACCTGAGCCGAAGGCAGTCGCTTAACCAACTGAGCCACCCAGGCGCCCCTGAACATGTAGATTTAATGACATACTCAATATACTTTAGGGAATTTGGTCTGAAATACACCTACCCATTGCGTTAGGAAAGGGGCAGAATGAGTCATTTCAAATAGAGCTTACATTTTTTACAGTTTTATTGAGATATAATCACATACCGTACCATTCACCATTTTCAGGTACACAATTCATTGGCTTTTAGTGTATTCACAGAGTTGTAGATCCATTACCACAATCAATTTTCAAAAAGGAATCCCCCGCCCCTTAGCTGTCATCCTTCCAAAATTTCCGTCTCCCCCAGCCCTAGGCAACCAATAACCTACTTTCTGTTTCTACAGATTTGCTTATTCTGGATATTACATGTAAATGAACTCTTGCAGTGTGGTCCTCTGGGACTGACTGACTTAGAATCATGTTTTTAAGGTTCATCCATGTTATGGCATGTATCAATATTTATTTCTTCTTGTTGACAAATTATATTCCACTGTCTGGATATATCATATTTTATTTAAACATTCATCAGTTGATGGACATTTAGGTTGTTCCTATCATGATTAATGCTGCTGTGCACATTCATGCCCAAGTTTTTGTGTGGATCTGTCTTCAGTTCCTTGTGTATATACCTATGAGTGGAATTTCTGGGTCATATGGTAATTCTGTATTTAACCACTTGAGGACCTGCCAGACTATTTTCCAAAGTGACTGCATCATTTTATATTCCCACCATTAGTGATGAGGGTTCCAATTTCTCCACATCCTGGCCAACATTTGTTATTTTCTGTCTTTTTTATTATTGTCATTCTGGTGAGTGTGAAGTGGTATCTCACTGTGGTTCTGACTTACATTTCCCTGGTGGCTAATAGTGTCAAGCATCTTTTCATGTGCTTATTGGCTATTTGTATAGTTCTCTCTGGAGAACTGTCTATTCAAATTCTTTACTCATTTTTTTGTCTTTTTATTATTGAGTTTATATTCTAGGTAAAATACATATTCTATTCTTTTAGAGATACAAGTCCCTTATCAGAAATGTGATTTGCAAGACATTTGCTCCTTAGTCTCTGGGTTGTCTTTTTATTTTCTTTATAGTGTCTGGGTCAGAGTTTTTAGTCCTTTAATTCTTATGTGTTTTTCTTGTTTTTCCTGTTAAATTATAAAATTGTGAAATTTAAATTGTAAAATTCTACAAATCTGGAAACTGCAAGTCCTTTTAGATCTCTGTTCCTCCTGTAGAATGGTATATATCTATTAAAGAATGTGTCTCCACAACTAGCCACCTCTGCCCCTAATTAGATAATTTCCTGGTGGATAATTTGATTTCATTCTTGATGAGCTATGATGGCTTATTGGTTTGTTTTCTTATAGGTGAATCGATTTAGTAAGGTGGAAGACAGAGCGATTTTTGTCACCGATCGTCACCTGTATAAGATGGATCCCACTAAACAGTACAAGGTGATGAAGACTATTCCTCTATACAATGTAAGTGTTCTCTGCTTTCTGAATAAAGGAGTCTTAACCTGGTGTTCTTGGACCACTGTGGGTCAATAGACTGATCACTACAACCTTTTGGGCTTTAGGGAGCCCATGAATTCCTGAAATTTTATGCCAATCTTATGTTTTGTACAAATGTACTATTTTCTATAAGAAGGATCCAGGCACACCTGGCTGGCTTAGTCGGTAGAGCATGCAACCCTTGATCTTGGGATCATGAGTTCAGGCCACACGTTGGGTATGGAGAGTACTTAAAAAAAAGAAGAAAAAGGATCCAAAGTTTCCAATAGATTAATGAAGACATTTTAAAAAACAAGCATAAGGACTCTGTATTCTGCATGACCTTTCTCTATTCTTAATCCTACTTACTGCTTAAATGTTGTGGCACATAATGTATTTTCTTGTTTTCAAGAGGTTCATTTTTATAGAGAAGTGGAATTAGGAGAAAAACAGTAGAGAATTACTTCATGAAAACATTACCTTTCTTCCAGATGTAAAATTTATGCTGTTTCCAGAAGTTCTTTTCACCAGTATATTTTGCTTCTGATCTAAACCTACTCAGTTGTCCTCCATGGGGTTTTCAAGTTCTATAATCATTTCTCATTTGAAATATGAAATTTGGTGGTTATCTCCTTGAATCTCAATATGATTTTTTTTTTATTTTTCTCCTGCTATATGTGGTCTGCTTTATAAGTGACTGTTCTGATTCTTGAGAAAGATCCTTCTGACTACAAGATCTTTTTGAGTGTCAGGTGATTTTTCTGTATGCTAGTTCCTAAGGAAGGAGGTCTATTTGTGCAATAGTAGAATTTATGAGGAGTATCATTTAAAGATTATTTTAAATCCTTTTGGTCTCTGCAAAAGGGAACAGGAAACATAATGTTTTGTAGTTCTGTATTGTTAAATCAGGAGTTCTGTTGATTGTGAGGTACAAAGAAGGCAAACTATTCCTGGCTTTGCTAAATGATTTAGAATATCACTGCAGGGTTGATTATGGGGTTGCAGTTTGTCTCCATTACACCCCCCTGCCCTGTACACACACATGCATCCTTCTCTCTTTCAATAGAAAGGCTAATGGATTGCAGCTAAGAAGAAAATTATATTCTAAGACATTCTTGATTGTATATAGTCTTCTTAGCAAACGCTTGTAATCTCACATATCAATCATCATTTAAGCCTAATAACTGCAATCTTAAAGTAGGAGTTGAAGGAAGATACAGGAGAAAATCAGATTTTGTCAAAGTCAAATGAAGTGTGGAACCAAATAAAAAATAAATTGCGGAATGTGTTTTATTTCTTTACCTTCTATCAAAGGGGAGATCAATCAAAGCACTTGATACAAATTCAATAAATAGCTAAACAACTCTTTGAACTGAAGTTATTTTCCCAAACTACCATCCTTTTTCATGTTGACTGGTGTGCATTTATAGTCACTGTTCCCCTTCATCAGTAGCATGATTGTCAATGTATCAATAATATCATCTAATATAAAAATTAATGATGTTTAATAATCTCAGTAAAGGTAAACAATTTCAATAGAATGGGTACACACTATCATGGATGCTATCAGTACTCTGCCCATGTCCCCCTGTATTCCCTTATCATTTCTGTGCACACCAGCCTAACTTCCATCAGCCAACATCCTTGTCCAAAGGCTGCCCTTAGGCTGCGAGAACTCACTTTGCCTGCAGCCTACCCACAGGTGGTAGCTGATTTAACACTGGGCCCCATTGGCCGTCTTCCCATCCCCGTACCACCTCCCCACACCCTTTCCAGTGTCCCTGCACCTCCCAAATCACTTCTGTGTGTTTATCAGCCTTTATCTCGGGGTCTGCTTTTGACAGGAACCAACCTTGGAGGAGTGGCTGCCTCTTAGGAGAGACCAGGTTGAATGGGATAGGGGACTTCCAACCATATCTATAAAACGGTTTTTGAGTCTGAAACAAATATGGCAAAATATTAAGTATTGATAATGAAAACATGAGTCTTTGGTATTTTATTCTTTATACTGTTTGCATGATCAGACTATTTTGAAATTAAAAAATAGTTTAAGATAAGGAACTTTTTTAAAAAAATGATAATGCTAATAGTAATGCAGAAAGTGGGAAGGGAGAAAGGAGATGATGTCGGTTTTAACCATGTTGAGTTTTTTCAGGCACCAGTGAAACTTGGAAGTATACAATCCACAGATAAATTGGAAGTCTAATATTATAGAGGGGGAAGGAATTCAGCACTTAAGATAAAAATTTAAAAGCGGATCCATGTATAATTGGAGGCTAAAATTATGAGTCTAAAGAGAGAAAGGGGGCAGATGATTCAAGAACATTCCCTGTTAATGGTGAGGAAAGAATCACTGAAGGAAATGGAGTAAGAAGGAAATCTCTCAATGGGCCTCCATTTGCTCCTCTCTTTCATGTGCTGAATGAGCTGTGGCTTCCCTTCAGTTCCATAGGTTATGAATTATTCTAGGAAAGAAAAGAACTATAGGAACGTTGTGTTTCAGAATCAAGTTGGAAAGTTTCCAGAAGTAAGAGTAGTTGGTAAGAACAGACAGCTGAGGGTCCCACACTCCTCCTTCTGCACAGGCTCCTTTCCTGTCTCACTTAAGCTTTTCTGGCTCCAAGGAACAGATTGTGACCATACACTCTCTTGAGTAATGTTTTGTTTTTAACGAGGATACACATGGTAGTAAGGGAGAAGAATCTCATGAAGACCCGGGAAAGGCTACCATTCAGCATTTAAGGCTGCTCTCCGGGACTCTGTTACCCTGGAACCCCCCACAGCAACACGAGTGCTTAGAGAGTCTGCATCCCTGCCATTTCCTGGGGCTCTACTTCTCTCTGGGTGTCTTCTTCCTAACAGTCAGCATCCTTGCCAGACAGCACAGGCTAGCGCAAGGCTGGGGTCTACATGGGCCAACCCAGGAAACCACTGGAGTGTCATCCTGCAGTAATGTATCCAACACAGTCTCCAGCAGAGTCCTCACCATAGCAACCAATTCTGCATGACCCACGTTGGTACCACATTTCCTTCTCAAGCTCTTGTTCATCTGTGTACCCTCTTCCCTGACTTTTCCTAGTATAACATGGATAATTACTACAGATCTTTTGGGGCATGATTGATCTCACTGCTACAATCTTTGACTACTGTCCTTAGGCCCAAGTCATCTTTGGACCTTGGTCACAGATCACGCTGGGGTGGGACATCAGGAGAGAAGTGCTTCAAATAGGTCAGCTTCACCAGGCATCCTTGGGTCCTTGGACTCTTCCCACCGACTCCTGTTCCAATCTCCAGGATGCTAGTCTTTGTCAAACAGGGCCTAAATCGTGCTCATGGATGCTCATCATGGGTGAGAGTTTCGGCAATGCTGTCGTTTGGCTGTGTGTCTAATCATCTTCTAAACCTGGTCTTCACCAGTGCTTTTTGACAGAATATGTTTCCTTACCTGCTTCCAGCCAGCAACATGGGACCAATATTTGTTGTTTTCCTAATGCACCATAAAAAGTACTCAACCAATTTACTACCTTTACACCTCCCAACCCATTGAACTTGTATAAAGCAGGAGCACCTAAGTGCCCCCAGGCACTTAACTCTGATGGGCACATCTGCCAGCCTCCAGGGGCTCAGCTGTGATAGGGTAAGTGACTGCTTCCTCCCTACAGACTGGGGCTCTGCATGGTGGGTGGAGAGCTCCTCTTCCTTGTTGACGGGCTGCAAGCAGGGGCACATCCCATCTGAGAGTGGTTTCTGGCAGCATCCTTGTGCTCGTTTCTTTCTACTAGGTCTTGAGGTGTGATGAACAGAGACTTCAGGAGACTCGCATAATGGGGAGTTACACCTGAGTTAGAACAGCGGTGCAGGAATTACCTTCATTTGGGGTTTTAGACAGCTATAACCACATTGTCTCGTTACAACCTTTACAGTCTCAGTAACTAAACTCTTTATTCAGTAAGTGATTACTGAGGACTCATTATGTGCCAGACATACAGGTATTGTGGCACAGAAGTGTTAAAATAGTCAAAATTTCTGCCCTTATGGAACTTCAGTGGGGAGCAGCGGACTTTATGTATATATGTGTGTATATACACACATGCACATCATATAATCCATTAGGAGGGGTTAAGGGAAGAAACAATAAGGAAGGAAGATAGAGGATGTGGGAGGTGTTGTAATTTCAAACAGGGTGATCAGGCCTCACTGAAAATTTGACATTTAAGCAGAGACTTGAAGGACCTAAGGAATGAGCCATATGTTTGCTTGGAGGAAAAGTATTTGGGGCACAAGGAACAGCTAAGACACAGAGACATGAGCAGGGAGGAAAGGAGCCTTCTGGGAGCTGGAAATGACCAGCTCCGTAGCTTGAGCTGGTAGTAGTTACACTTGTGTGTACATATGTTCATCAGGCAGTTTCCTTGAGATTTGTGTGCTCTACTGAATGCATGTTATATATACCTCAGTAAAGGGGGAGGAAAGGGGCGCCCGGGTGGCTCAGTCGGTGGAGCGTCTGCCTTCGGCTCAGGTCAGGATCCCAGGGTCCTGGGATCGAGTCGCACAGCGGGCTCCCCGCTCAGCAGGGAGCCTGCTTCTCCCTCTGCCTCTGCCCCTGCCCGTCCCCACTCATGCCCTCTTGCTCTGCACTCTCTCCTCAAATAAATAAAATCTTTTTAAAAATAAAATCTAAAAAAGGGGGAGGAAGAAGGCTATCTGTGAAGGAGGATGGAGGAGGGAGGGTAAGCCAAAGAGCAAGGTGAAGTCAACGAGGCAGGGGATCACTGAAGCCCCGGGGAGATTTGGACACATGGTGATACACGAACCGTCTCCGTACAGCGTGTGGAACATACACAGTCACATTTGCTTTCTCCTCCATCCAAAGAAGAGTACGCCCCGCTCCCTTGCGCTCGGAGAGGCAGCCCTCCGCTGTTCCTCGGGGGAGAAGAAGCCACTAACTAAACCAGGGTGGGCACCTGATTTCAGGGAAGCCAGGAACCTCGGGGATGGCCCGGGATGGAAAGCTCTAAACTCTACCTCCCTTACAGACCCTCCGTGTTCCTCATATTGATCAGATGTGCTGCTTCGCATTTTCTCCAAGGTCAGTTTTGCTAGAAACCTATTGTATTGATTTCATTACCTTTTCATTGACCTCTGCTCTTGTTTTCCTTCTCCAGTCTCTAGATTTACTCTGTTGGGTCTTTTTCTAGCTTTTTGAGCTGAGGGATTAGCTGCTCTCATTTTTAAATTTTACTTTTTAAAAATGCATCAAAGACCATAAATTTGTGTTTAGAAATGGCTTGAGCTGACCTTCACAGGTTGTAATATGCGGTACTGTCCTTGTTCAGTTCTAATTATTTTGTCATTTCCATCATGAGTTCCTCTTTAAGCCGTGGGTGGTTGAGTGGTATATTTTCAAATTATCGTGTATGTGGTAATGTATGATACGTGTGTATGTGTTTTCTGTAGGACAGAGGGAAGTCCACAGACATTAAGTTCATTGACTGCTCGTGAGACAATCTGTTTCATATATATTTTAACATCTTCAACACCTCAGGAAGCTGTTTCCCTGCAGTCAACATTCTACTGCACTGGCCGTATCCCTAAATTATTTTTTAAAGATAAGAATTATCAGATCTTTATCGGTTGTGTTGTTTCTGATCAGTTTCTGTTAACTTAAAAACAAAACATGTTGCAGAATTTAAAACAGCATTCAGAGGGGCACCTGGGTGGCTCAGTCGGTTGAGCATCCAACTCTTGATTTGGCTCAGGTCATGACCCTCAGGGTTGTGAGATCAAGCCCCCACAGAGGGCTCCACGCTCAGTGTGGAGTCTGCTTCTCCCAGTCCCTTCCCCCTGCCCATCCCCTGACTTGCTCTCTTGTGGGCACACGCTCTCTTTAAAATAAATTAATCTTTTTTTTTTTTGGCTTTGCTTTTTTTTCTTTTTTTTATTATGTTGATCACCATACATTACATCATTAGTTTTTCATGATTCATTGTTTGCGCATAACACCCAGTGCTCCACGCAGAACGTGCCCTCTTTAATACCCATCACCAGGCTAACCCATCCCCCACCCCCCTCCCCTCTAGAACCCTCAGTTTGTTTTTATTTCTTTTTTTAATAATTTTTTATTGTTATGTTAATCACCATACATTACATCATTAGTTCTTGATGTAGTGTTCCATGATTCATTGTGCATAACACCCAGTGCTCCACACAGAACGTGCCCTCTTTCATACCCATCACCAGGCTAACCCATTCCCCACCCCTCCCCTCTAGAACCCTCCGTTTAAAAAAAGAATTAAAAACAACATTTAAAGAGAACTAAAATTAAAACCTAAAAGAAAAAACAAGGATAACCATTTTTCACTTTATGACTTAGAAATCTTCTCTGCCATTGCCCCATTACTCACTCTTACCACCTTTCTAACAGGTCAGAACAGTATTATTAATACCCTACGTCAAAACACAAAACACTCCCAGTCCTGTTTCTCTTTGAAAATGGGTGTCTGAACTGGAACTTAATATATCTTTGCTGTTTTACTCCATTTTTGGTGACAGCATCCCATGAGAACAGAGATTTTCAAACTTTTTCATGAGGCTTGGGGTAATTTAAGTAAATCTGACATCACTGGATTAGCAGACCCTTGGGATATCTTTTGGCATGTGGTGTATACCCTACCAGCTGTTCACATCTGGGCAAGTATTTTAACTTTTTTAGTGACATGTACCCTTCATGCAGAAAAGTACACAAATCTTAAGGGTAGAACTTAATGATCACAAAGTGAATTCACCCATGTAACCGTCACCAAAGTCAAGATAGAGGCCATAGGTCATGATCTCATGACCCCCCTCATGTTCCCTCCAAGTCACTCTCTCTCCCTTCCTTCTCAAAGACATAATTTTGCTCATTTCAAACTTCATTCAAATGAAGTAAAACTCTACGTATCCCTGTTTGTGTGGCTTCTTTCAGCATTATATATTTGTGAGATTTCTCCACGTTATTTCATCTAACTCTAGCTTGCTCATCTTCATTGCTCTGTAGTATTTCCTTGTGAAAATATACCACAATTTGTGTATCCATTCATGCATTGATGGATGCTTGAGATTTTTTTTTTATTCTTATACACATCTTTTAGTGTTACATGCATACATTTACGCTGGACAGATACCCAGGAGGGAAACTGTCGTAGATAATTCCAGGTTTCCAAGGCAGTTGCACTGATTTACACCTCCACCAACAACATCTGACAGTTCCAGGTGCTCCCATGTCCTCCCCAATACCAGCTGCAGATGGTCTTTTAAATGGTCGCTATTTTGGTAGGTATGTGGTAGTTACACATTGTAGGGGCTTTTCCCAGCTTTCTTGAGATATAAATGATATATAACATTGTTTACATGTGAAGTATACAACGGGTGGATTTGATATATTTTGCAAAATGATCGCCGCCATAGCAGTAGCCAATAGCTCCATCACATCACAGAATTACCATTTCTGTTTCATGGCGAGAGTATTTAAAATCTACTCCCTTAGCAACTTTCAAGTATGTAATACAGTATTATTAGCTATCATCACCATTGCTGTACAATAGTTTCCTAGAACTTATTCATCTTATAACTGGAAGTTTGTGTCCTTTTGTCCAACATCTCCCATTTCCCCTACTCACCACTCCACTCTGTTTCTGAGTTCGGCTGTTTTAGATTCCACATGTAGGTGAGATCATATAGTATTTCTTTATTTTTGTTTTTTTTTCCCATCCCATATGATGCCCTCAAGGTCCATCCTAGTTGTTGCAAATGGCAGGATTTCCTTCTTTCTCATGGCTGAATAATATTCCATTATTTATACATGCCACATCTTTATCCATTCATTTGTTGATAGATACAGATTGTGTTTTTTATTTGCATTGCCTTATTACTAAGAAGGTCTAGCACCTCTTTGTGTGGGGTCATTTAGATGCCTTTTGTGAAATGCCTGTTCAAATCTCTTGCCCATTTTTCTATTCAGTTGTCTTTTAAAAATTGATTTCTAGTTCTTTCTATATTCTGCATAAGTGCCCATTGGCAGTTAAAGGTGTTGCAGATATTTACTCTGACTCTGTGACTTGACTTTTCATTCTTTGAATGGTGTCTTGGAACAAAATGTTCTGTGTTAATATAGCTCAGCTTATCACTTTTTTCCTTTGAGGTTGATGCGGTTTTGTTTTTGTTTCGGAAATTATTCCCTCTCCCAAGGTCATGAAGGTATTCTTTTCTGGTATATTCTGTACACTTCATTACTTTACCTTTCACACTGATATCCACTGTCCACTTAGAATTGATTTTCGTGTGTATGTGAGGCTATAGCCCTTCGTTCATGTTTCCTCATGTGGGTAAACTGGCCTAGCACCACTCATTCATATCCAGATCCTTTCCCTTCAATTTCACCTTCCTCCCAGTGTATTGTTCTCACTAGCTACATCCATATGAATGGAAAGAGAGCTGAGCCTGGTGGTAAAGCAGATCTCATCAGAAGCAACAACCTAACATTTATTCCTTTTCTTTGTCAAACTGTCAGATTCCTTTGGGGGTCTGGTGGGTTCAGAAGTTAATGAAGCCCATACCCTGTCATGGGGCAGTCACCACTCCACTATGGTCCATGTGGCCATGCCTGAGTCCAGTATGCCAAGTCTTTGGATTCACCTAGAAAAAGCTGAAGTCTGTATTTTATGTAAGTCTCCTGATTAAATGCCATGCAAGCCAAATAAAACACATCTGTAGGCCCACAGGTCACCTGTTTGCTAATCCTGTTTTAAAAAGATCTTGGGGTGCCTGGGTGGCTCAGTCATTTAAGCATCTGCCTTCAGCTCAGGTCATGATCCCAGGGTCCTGGGGTCGAGACCCACATCGGGTTCCCTGCTCGATAGGGAGCCTGCTCCTCCGTCTCCCTCTGCCACTCCCCCTGCTTATGCTCTCTCACTCTCTCTCTCAAATAAATAAATACAATCTTTAAAAAAAAAAAAAGATCTTGTCATTTGTTATTTTACATGAGCTATACCCATGTGTCTTGGCCTCTTCCATGTCAAACTTTAAAAATTCTAAAATCTATGTTAGTGTTTTCTTCTAGATTTTATGTAGCAGAAACAGTAGAAACACTAACCATTTCTCACTTAGAGAAAACTAGAGCTGGGTATGTGCTTTTAGAAGGATACATTTTCTACTTCAATTAGCAAGGAAGAAAAGGAATAAAGGAAATCTTCAGTAGAGGGTCTTTCTTGTCTTGAGAACTTCCTGTCTCCTCAGAGTTCAATGCTAATCCCATCCCTCTGACTTTGCATTATAAAATTTTTCAAATATATAGAGAAGTTGAAAGAATAGTACAGGGAATACCCTAATGCCCTCCACCTAGATTCAGTGAGTGTTTATTTTTTGCTATATTTGTTTTATCTCTCTTTGATGATGCTTTGCCACTAAGATAATCCTGTATGCATCCTCCTAAGAATAAGGACTTTCTCCTTCATAACCACAATACTATTTTCATATCTAAGAAAATAACATACCCATAATGTCATCTGATATCCAGGACATACTCAAATATCTTCAGTTGTTCAAAGAATGTTTTATACCTTTTTTTTTATTTTTTTTATTGTTATGTTAATCACCATATATTACATCATTAGTTTTTGGTGCAGTGTTCCATGATTCATTGTTTGTTCATAACACCCAGTGCTCCATGCAGAACGTGCCCTCCTCAATACCCATCACCAGGCTAACCCATCCCCCTCCTCCCCTCCCCTCTAGAACCCTCAGTTTGTTTTTCAGAGTCCATCATCTCTCATGGTTCGTCTCCCCCTCTGACATACTCCCCTTTTCTTCCTCTCCTGTTATCTTCTTTTTCTTTTTTCTTAAAATATGTTGCATTATTTGTTTCAGAAGTACAGATCTGTGATTCAACAGTCTTGCACAATTCACAGTGCTCACCGTAGCACATACCCTCCCCAATGTCTATCACCCAGCCACCCCATCCCTCCCACCCCTAACCACTCCAGTAACACTCAGTTTGTTTCCTGAGATTAAGAATTCCTCATATCAGTGAGGTCATGTGATACATGTCTTTCTCTGATTGACTTATTTCACTCAGCATAACACCCTCCAGTTCCATCCATGTCGTTGCAAATGGCAAGATCTCATTCCTTTTGATGGCTGCATAATATTCCATTGTGTGTTTTATACCTATTTTTAAAAATACTACCTGGGTTCATATTTTAGAGTTACATCTCTTTTAGTCCAGAACTGTACCACCACACACACATCTTTTTTTCATGGTGTTGACTTTTTTAAAACAACATTATTAAATTATTATTTGCTAATATAATGGCTGAATTGTTGCTCCCCCAAAATTCATTGGTTGAAGTCCTAATGCCCAGTACCTCAGAATGTGGCTGTATTTGGAGATAGGGTCTTCAAAGAAGTAGTTAGTTTACAATGAGGTGTTAGGGTGGGCCCTAATCTGGTATGACGGGTGTCCTTATAAGAAAAGGCAAGACCACGTGAGGATGGAGAGAGAAGACAGCCATCCCCAGGTCAAGGAGAGAGGCCTCAGAAGAACTGCACCCTTCCACACCTTGATCTTGGACTTCTAGCCTCCAGAACTTGTTTAAGCCATCCGTTCTGTGTGGCTCTGTATGGCTGCCCTAGCAAGCTAATACGTTTACTTACCATAAAATTGACCCATTGTAAGGTACTGTTCAGCTACTTTTAGTAAATTTATGCAGTTGTGCAAACATCACACAATCCAGTTTTAGAACATTTCCATCACCTCAGAGAGTTCTCTTGTGCCCATTTGCAGTAAATCCTCACTCCCAACTTCAGCCTATCCTTTTACCTTTTCTAGAAACTTGATATACACGGAATCATGCAGTATGTATTGTTTTGTGTGTGACTTCCTTCACTCAGTATGTTTTTGAGGTTCATCTAGGTTGTGCCTTATGTCATTGGTTTGTTCATCTCACTGCTGAGTCATACTCCATTGCATGGATAGACCGTATTTCATTTCCCCATGCACCAGTGGATGGACATTTGGCTGCTAGGTGCATCTGCATGTAAGTCTTTATATGGGTATATGCTTTTATTTCTCTTGGGTGGCTATCTAGGAGGGGAATTGTTCCATCATATGGCATTTGTTTAACTTTGTAGGAAACTACCAAACTTTTCCAAAATGGCTGCCCCATTTTACATCCTGTCCAGCACATGGGAGTTCTGGTTTCTCCACATTCCCACCCATACATGGTATGCATGACATTGACTTTTTAGAGTCCAGAACTGGTCTCATCTGGATTTGTCTGTTTCCTCACGGTTCATTTAATTTATTCTCCTAGTCCCTGTATTTCCTGTTAACCAGCAGTTAAATCAGGAGGTGTTAATTTTATTTGCACAGTACGCTTCCACATTCTTGAGATGATACCTTGCATCTCAACAAAAGTGGCATAAGTACAGCCAACTCTGCCTTGTGGGTCATCTTTGGATGTTTCATTGCAGCCAAGCTACTATTATGTTTCCCCCACTGTGGTCCAAATTTCTGACTGCTTTTAGAATAGATACCCTGTGTTTTTCCTGTGAACAACTAGAATTTAGCATAAAAATAAAGATAAATATCACCATCAAATAATTACATATTGATATGTTGCCCATCATTCTATCAATACCTGTTATTTTCAGTTTCTTTTCCCAGTCTATTTTCATAACCAAATTCTTCCAATACTTTTTTCTTGATTTTTTTTAAGTTTTTACAGCTTATTAATCCTCTCTCGAAAAGTCTACAGTCTACATAGTCCCTGCAGGTCCCCAGAGTCACCACAGAATTTTTACTCCTTTGTGCCAGCGCCAGCATTGGCCCTTGCAGTCCCCCTGACCACCTTCATTCTGTGCTGGTGTTCCTTTTGCTATTTTCCTGAGGTCCTTTTCTTCTCATGTAGGCGATGTCTTGCAAGTCTATGTTTGGATTCATTTTCCTTCTGTAATCCAAGGAATTATAAATTGTGCCAAAGCCAATTGGCTTGCCACACCAAAATGCATTCTGAATCCAAATACAAAGATGACATCTGGTGTGGTCTTGTGTGTTTTGGCCAATTTTTCCCAAATTTCTGTCTTAGGTACTACGTTGCCCTTCTGGGGTGGAGGATGTTTCTGCTAAAGTCGTCAGTTGGTCGTGAACTTCCTGGTTCAGATAGTTACTGTGTTGTGCATAATGGCAGTCAGTCTTCAGGCAGCCAGGGAGGGAAAGCTTGATATTTCTTATTTATTTCTACAACTGTTAGCTCTCTCCCCCAAACCCTGGCAACCACTGATCATTTTACTGTTTCTATAATTGTGCCTTTTCTAGAATATCACATAATTGGAATCATATACTTTGTAACCTTTTCAGATTGGCTTCTTTAACTTAGCAATAGGTATCTGAGGCTCTCGCATGTCTTTCCGTGGCTCATTTCTTTTTATCGCTGAATAATATTCCAGTGTGTGAATGTGCCATAGTTTGTTTATCCATCTGCCTATTGAAGGACATCTTCGTTGCTTCCAGTTTGAGGCCATTATGAATAAAGCTGCTAAACATTCACATGCGGGTTTTTGTATTTATTCAGTTTTCAAATCATCTGGGTAAATACCTACCCGTGCAGTTGCTACATCAAGTTTGGCTTTATATGAACTGCCAAATTGTCTCCCAAAGTAGCTGTACCATTTTGCATTCCTACCAGCAGTGAATAAGAGTTCATCTTCACCAGTTTTTGCTACTATCAGTTTGTTTCAATTCTAGCCATTCTAACAGACATGTAGTAGTATCAAGTATTCTTCTGTTATCCTAAACTACATAGCTCAGCATACTCTGGGGTCCCAGCTAATCTCTACAGGAATCACCTCCCAGCTCTCTGTCATTAATTGGTTTGTGTTCAAGAGACAAAGACTGATCCTCATGCAAACCTAAACAAAATATAATTAAAATATAAATTTGGCACCTTTTTTCTCTTCCATTAGCAAAAATTATTCAGCTGGTTTATCATTTAGCAATGATTTCAGTCACTCTTTGTAGGAAGTATAAAAATAGGAAATCATGACAGGTTTTGAGATGAGTTTCAATAAACACTGTTCTCACAAATGGCATGGTCAGGTAATTATAAACAGCAGTCTGAGAATGAGACACTCAAGTTGCAAGTGACTCCTTTCTTAGCCACAGAGTGGCTTTCTTTGTACAAATAGTACAGAGTTGGGATAGGGTTTCAGCCAGCTGGATTCTATGTTACTGTCAGATTAGCATCATCCCCCTTGAGTCCCTGTCTACACTGTATTTGTAAGTTGTAATATCGAATTAAAGCATTTCCAATGTCAAGAAAGGTTAGAGTTTTTTACAGGGGATAGGAGGGTCCGAATTTGAATGTTTTGCAAAGCTGGGAGACTAGGGGTTGCTTGGCTTGATATGGAGAACAGTCAAGAAGTAACCTATCTAATTAGTAATACTGTATACAGAACTTTGATCACAACCTCTTTAACTCTGAGAACCATCCTAGAGATCACTATAATTGGCTGGAAAAGATTGCACCCCATGGCTGAGGCAAGTCGCCTCAATCAATGAGCTTGTGCCGTGTGCGTTCACAGGGACATGGGCTCACCCCAGCCAGCACTCAGGGAGCTGGTTGCCAAGATCAAGTTTAATCTGCGTAAACATAAAATCTGTTCACTGGTTTCAAGTGAGACTGTATAAACTGAAACATTTAACCCAACCTAGGCTGGAACGCCTCTTACCCTTTGGTTGGTGAATTGTGTTAGTTTTGCCCGGTGGGTTGGTTTGAAGAATGTTTGAATCTGTCCACTAATGCTGTTCCCTTTTTATCAGTGTGGGCTTGATGGCCAAGGAAGTAGCCAATTAATTACACAAATACCTCCTTTCGTTCTATGGAGAATACAGGCAAGCAAGGGCGAGAAAAGAGACAATGATCTGAAGTGATGTGAATGTTTTGTAGAGGTAAATGGGTTGTAATTATGCCAGGCTTCATGCTTTATTACTCTGTCTGGTGGTGACTCGCTAGAAAGCTATCATTTCATTTGGAAGATGGATTGTCCTTGTAATGTGTACAGGGGTGAGCCCTGCTGAAATCCATCGCTGTGGGCTCTGCTCCTCATCACCGTTTCTAAAGCACCCTCCCCTCCTGGCAGTGTCCCAGGAGAAGGTGTTTCCATGGTAATCTCAATGAAGGTGGTCAGCTGACGTCTGGCACCGCCTGAGCTGGTGTGCGCCAGCCTGCTCCCCTCCCTCGAGCCTCTAAACTGTATTTATTAGTCTTCTTTAATGGAAAGTATATAACCCCTTAATGTCAGACATGGAGTGGCACTCAGGTTTATTTATTTATGTAGGTAATAAATTTACCTTCCTAATTAATTCTCAGCAGGTCCCGGAATCTGTATTATTTCGAACATCTTGTGCAAACATTTACATTTTTGCCTGTTACAACAAAGAGAGTTGCTTAGTAATATTAGATATTTGGAAACCTCTGTTCTTAGAAAACAGTGATGTCTCTGTTAAAGAAGAATTTGTAAAAGATACAGATATTAAGGTTTCAGTTTAATTTTTCAAGGATCCTTTCTTGCTCTGCTGGTTTAGGCAATGAAACAGTCTTTCCACTCTCCTTATGATTTTTTTTTAGCACTCAATGATTTTATTATTGGATTCAAACGAGCCACGTGGCTTGAAAATACTTCTAAGAAATGTGACATTTAGCCATGTTCTCTAATTTTCTGTTTTAATAAGAGAGGAAGAAGTCAGAATTTCAGAGCTACCCAACTGATTGCTTTGCTGACGTGCGTTTAGAAGTAAATGCCTTCTGTCCCATCAGAGACCACCACTTATGTTAAACTACTAAGCAAACTGATTTATAATGTCAAAAGTCAGTGCTCTGGGGCACAAGGTAGAGTCCATTTTCATCAGTACTATACTTGGAAATTCAATTACAAATGTAAAAGATGCACGAAATCAGTATCTGAAAGCAACTATCATTAGAACCAATTTAAACTCCTTTAAAGAGCTATCTTGTTAAGGAAACACAAAGCCTTTAAACCACTAAAGTATAAGAAAATTAGTACAGCACCACCATATTTATCCAGAGGTCAGATTGCCAGGAACAAGATCCTTTTAAAGCCAAGCCCTAAGTGGAGGCATATACATAAAAAGATCTCTGCATTTGCAGAAATAGATGTTACTAAGCTGAAGCAGCAATAGGCTTCCTTTTATGTAAGTATCTCATCAGAGCTCTCGGATGCACTAAAGGTTTTTGAGCACCTACTACGTGCTCTGCGTTTTCCAGGCACCAGCAATGCAACAGCACATTTCACAGTTTGCCCACAAAGCCTCGTGGGCCCGTGAGGAAGGCAGAGCAGTGAACCAACCCCTCTGGCACAGGCCGATGGCAGCCGTGGGGCTCAGCTGACCGTGGTACCTTTCTCTCAGGAGACCACCCCTCAGGAAGGGCAAGTAACCCACCCAAGGTCACAAAGCTCACAGGGAATGGAGCCGGCTTCACACGCTCCTCTGTTACCCCATACCCTTGGAGACCTTGGACTCACAGCCCTGATGGTGAACTGCTGCCACCACCTCCTTTTTGTGACAGACAACACATGCAACTAAAATCCTATTTTAAGAAGAGGAAAGAGGGGCGCCTGGGTGGCTCAGTCGGTTAAGCGTCTGCCTTTGGCTTGGGTCATGATCCCGGGGTCCTGGGATGGAGAGAGCCCTGCATCGGGCTCCTTGCTCAGCGGGGTGTCTGCTTCTCTCTCTCCTCTGCCCTTCCCCCAGCTCCTGCTCTCTTAAGAAGAAGAGGAGGAAAGAAATCGCACAACTAGCATTTGTCACGTACCCGATGCCATGCATTTATTAAGTGATTTAAATCTGTTCTATCTCCATCTTTATAAGAATCCTGTGCAAGGAGTTAAGTATCATTTTATAAATGAAGAGACCAATTCTCATATTTTGCAGGGTTTTACTATGGATTTTGTAGACACCAAAGCCAAAGTGAGCCATGTGATGAGGCATCTTCTGGCTTAGTTGCCTAGAATGCTCTCTTGCTTTCTCTCTCCCATTTCCCTTATTTATTTACATCTTTCTCACAATAATAATTGTTTTCTAAAATATTTCATCTTAGCCTTTTAAGGATAAGTGACTTGTAGGCCTTGGGGACCCCGCAGGAAACTACATGATGAAGACTTAAGCTTGGGTATTGGCTCTGTTCTGCATGTCAGAGGCTCTCGAGGTATGGTCCATGGGGATACAAAAAAGAAAATTCTTTTGTTTCATTTCTGTCAGAAAGAAAAAAACCCACAAACCAGCACCTTTGAAGGGAGCTGACATATTGTACTTCTATTTGCACAACTGCTTCTCTCTTCATTGCAATCCTTCCTGTTCCAGGAAGGAACAAATAGGAAAAGGTACCACAGTCTCAGGCAAGCCAGGAAAAAAAAAACAAAAAAACATGTTTTGATTGCTAACCTGATACTTAGGAGATTTGAATTTGATTTTATTTAGTTTCCACCTTAAAAGCCAAATCAAAAATGTCAGTAGCGTTTTAACTCAGGGCTTCTCAGGCTTGGCTGCATGTTGGAATAGCCTGGAGAGTTGTATAAAAATTCTGATCCCCAGACCACACCCCAGACCAATGAAATGGAATCTGCGGGGGTTAGACCTGGACATCAACATGTGTTTAATCCCTCAGGTGAGTGCACTGTGTCGTCAGGTCTGAGAACCACTGATCTAATTGTTCTGTTCCCCAAATATACTCATTTTCATTGTTCTGGCTATTTCTCAGAATCATCTGTCAAAAGTTGGACTTGCTCCAGAATTCAGTTCCACCACTATATTTGTGTGTGTGCGCACACAACAGAGACAGAGACAAGGAGGGAGGGAGAGGAGGGAGACAGTGGGTATGTGTGTGCTTTTTCTAGAAAGCCATGAGGTCTTGTCATCTGCATCAAAAATTAAACCACCTTCTTTTTAAAGATTTTATTTATTTATTTGAGAGAGAGACAAACGAGAGAGGGAACACAAGCAGGGGGAGTGGAGGGGAGAAGCAGGCTCCCTGCCGAGCAGGGAGCCCAATGCGAGGCTCCATCCTAGGATCCTGGGATCGTGACCTTAGCCGAAGGCAGACGCTGAACTGAGCCCCCAAGGCACCCCCCAAAATTAGATCTTCTTTAAGGTACTGACTGTGGTCTTACATTGGCTGTCTTATTGGAAGATTCTCCTTAAACAAGGGTAGTATAAGATAATAAAATCATGTCAAATTTATGACTTTCACCCCTTACAATAGACATCTGCATATGCTGTCTCACCTGACCCTCCCCACATCAATGGGAGGCAGCCTCTACTTGGTCCTGAACTTGTAGATATTAAATGAGCTTGTTTCTCTGTTACTGGTTGAAGTCCAGCGCAAACTTTTTTTACACCGAATTATTCTAATGAAGTTCCAGGGCACCCCAGGGAGCATCTGATTCTCTAATATACCAGGTATAAGAAATATCATTTTACTGGAATTATGTCTAAATAAAAACATCTTTACAATATGCCAGAGTTGGGGGTACCTCTAGTGGAGTAAGTTAAGTCAACAAGTTCAGGATCCTCTCTCCTGACTTGACTAAATTATTTCTTTGACTCCTGTGGATGGATCAGTCCTTTGCTCCTTAGGAAACCACATCCGAGGGCTGCCCTTATGTCCCTGGTCCACTGTGCCATCTCCCTTCCACAAAGCTTGTTGAGTTGTGAATATCTTACCTTGCATTTGGAGAGTTTTACACTATAACTGGTAAAGGATGAAAGAGAAATCACATACCAGAGGGGTGTGGCAGACCCAGGGGGTGGGATGCATGGAAGCGTATGGGGGTTTGTTGAATTCATGCCCCATTTTAATGATAATGCCCACCTCAGGGGAGTGCTGAAGACTGAAATAAGATACACATAAATAAGCCTGAAATAATGCGTGTAAAGACCTTAGCATAGCTCTTGGCACACAGTAAACTACTCAATAATTGTAAGCTGCTCTTAGCCCCCTTGCAAACCATCAATCCCATGCCTGCAGAATCCAGATTAGGATAGAGTAGCCCTCCGTGTCCTCACTGTTTATTCTTCCTTCTTGTTTTTCATTCTGCCTGGAGTGTTCTTCTCCGACATGCCTGCATGGGGTCCCTGCCCCAAATAACCTCAAAGGGGTTTTCTAGAATAATACCCCCCAGACCTCTCTATGCCTTTACACTGCTAGTTTGTTCTTCTTCATAGACCATGTCACCCCCTGTCACACTGCACCGTTGTTTACAGTCTGGTTCCCCCACACTCCCCATTATCTGAGATTCCATGAGAGAAGCGTCATGGACCCTTGTTACCACTATACAGTAGGTGCTCAATAAATGGGTATTGATGGATGAGTTGGAGAAGTCAAGACTAGAGACAGAGAAAGCAATCAAGAAGCTGCTGTAATCCTGTTAAGAAATTAAGGGGGTCGGATTCAAGAGCTATTTAAACGGTGGAAACAACAGGCCATAGGCATTGAGAGAAAGGGGTCTAGACGCATAGGTTTCTTTCCTGGACAGTTTGGGCTGATGGTGGTGCTGGCTACTCACCAAGGTGGGAAGGTGTGGAGGGCAGCGGGGCTGTAGTAGGAGAGTGTGGAAAGGAAAAGAAGTTCAGTCCAAAATGGATTTCACTTCAGGTGTTTGAGGAACTTAAAATAGAGAGGCCCAATGACTGTGGGTGGTCTAGAGAACAATCCAGGACAGGGACATAGATTTGGAAGAAACTAATATATGGTAGCTGAAGCCAGAGAGTGGATGAGAACATCCAGAGAAGGTGAGGTGAGGGGGAAATTGCCTGTGAGGCGACCAGGAAGAACAGGCTTTTGAGGCTATGAATAAGGGTGTGGCTTTGACAGAAGAACACATGGGAACCCTCAGAATTTCCTGAGCAGAGAACCCTTTAACCCCATGTCTACCTTTGACTCGCACTGTCTTCCACACTTAACCGTAAATGTTGACCATCTGCTATCTGCTGTGGTTCTGTGGCACTGTGCTATTTACTGGGGAAAGAAAGGTGAGAAAGACACAGCATCTGCTTATTTTTTTAGTGGGTGAGGCAAACATACAGAAACTGTCACAGTGGGGCACCTGGCTGGCTCCGTGATGGAGCGTGCGACTCTTGATCTCGGGGTTGTGAGTTCAGGCCCCACATTGGGTGTAGGTATCGCTTGAAAGTAAAATCTTTCTTAAAAAGAAAAGAAATCTTCATGGTACAACTAAATGCTAAAACAAAGATAAACATGAATTGCTGTGTGTGTATGTGTATGGGATGGGTAGATATGGTTTCTCAGACAAGGAAGAGTTTCAGGGGGTCAAGCATATGTAAACGCTTGTGCGTTTTACTGCACTGGGGGCATGTGTAGCTTTTATCAAAATTCTTTTTTTTTTTTCAAGAGTGACATAATATTCTGGCTTACATTTTTTTTTAAGTTTAAATTTTTCTTTTTTTTTTTTTTAAGTAATCTCTACACCCAATGTGGGGCTTGAACTCACGACCCTGAGATCAGGAGTCACCTGCTTTTACAACTGAGCCAGCCAGATTTTTCAAATTCTTTTTTTTTTTAATATTTTATTTATTTGACAGAGAGAGACACAGCAAGAGAGGGAACACAAGCAGGGGGAGTGGGAGAGGGAGAAGCAGGTTTCCCACTGAGCAGGGAGCCCAATGCAGGGCTCGATCCCAGGACCCTGAGATCATGACCTGAGCCGAAGGCAGACGCCTAACGACTGAGCCACCCAGGCGCCCCTAGATTTTTCAAATTCTTCAAGGGATGTGTGAACTACTGCTTTTGGCAATGCAGACCAACAGATTTTAAGCGTCACGATGAGGTTTATTTAGGAAGCTAATTCTGACAGCATCACAAAGTATGGACTGAACAGAGAGAGGCTGTTGAAATATGGGCCTTTTCAGGGATTCAGGATAATGTCATCGGATACAGTGGCACGAGACATAGAAGAGACAAGCCATCAGAGGTTTCTGAGATATTCTTAAAGTTAACATTTTTCAAAAAAATATTTTGTCTGTGCCAGGCCCTAGTTTCATTTTCCTACATGTGTTAATTTAGATAATTGTTTCATCCTACCCTGCCCTCTCTTTTGGGCTTGGGACATGGTGTGACTGGTGGCATTTAATTGAAATAGGACCCTGAGAAGGAGGTTGGTTAGGGCAAGGTGAGGAGTTTCAGTTTGGCGAGGTCCGACAGATGGGCCCTCCAGGGGCCCCCTGCCTGTGCTTTCCCCAGACAGGCAGAAACCCCCATCTAGAGCTCCAGAGAAAGGTCTAAGCTTGACACTCACATCTGAGAATCATCAGTATTTTAACAAGAGGGAAACTTGCAGCCTCTTCTCCCCAAACAAGGCTTGTGTTGTCCACTCATGTGATATGTGCCTTCTGACTCCTCAACTGCATCATAAACTCCCTAGGGAGAAGACCACATTTTCTAATTTGTTTCATGTATAATCTGAAATAGAGAGTTAGAATTTCCAGTTCTGGGCTAGATGGAATAGATGCATTTTGCCCTGTCCTGCTCATTAAATACAACTAAAAACCCTGGACATTATATTATAAAACAACCATAAGACTCTGAAAGGTGGAAAGAAGATAGACTAGCTCAGGCCTTCAGGACTCGAGAAGCCGCGTGGCAGCAAAGTCTCTGGAGAAGCCCCCAACCCAGAAATGCTAATGGGCATGAACAAGAAAAGCTTTCTGCCTCTTGCCAAAGGACCAGGAAAGGGGCAACCTAGCAAAACAGAAACCTTTTTGACAATAAATACTTCTTCAGAAAAACATCGGTGGTCAGGGGATCACAGCCCCCACTCCCACGTCTGTCAGTAAAGGCTTAGTGGAAAGCCTAGACCTCTCCCCTTGCCTAGCATCCCTCCCCAGCCCCACGAGGGTGATACTGAGGAGGCCCAAAGGGGAGCCTGTACTACCACCCCGACCAAGGGGAAGATAGGTGTCTAGTTCCCTTTCCATAGTATCAGGGGAGGCTGAGTGAGGTACCCCCCTCCTAAGGGTTAGGAGGTACCCCTCCTGCTCCCCACCGCGGTGGTGTCAGTGGAGACCCATCTGGGGGGCCTGGACTCCCACTCCCATCCAGCAGTAAAGCATTGGTGCCTTCTTCCCCTACTGATCCATTTTTAGCAGAAGCCTGCTAAAATGGACGCTGGATCTGTTTAGATTAGATCCAGCATCTGATAACACAGTACCCAAAATGACCAGGATACAGTGGAAAATCACTCATCATCCCTAAAAGAAAGAGGTACCGGTGTGTATGGATTCAACTTATTGATAAACACAGGATAAGGAAAATAAGCCTAAAATTATGAGCAAATTAATCTTTTTGCATTGAGAGGATCACTAATTTGTAAGTTTAAAAAATTTCAATTAAAATACCAGTAAGGAAAGTGACTAAGTTGATATTTTAAGAGAGAGAAAAATGAATTTAAAATGGATAATATATAAACTGTTCAATTAGTAAAACAATTAGCTTTTTAAAATAATAATTTGTGTGGGACCTAGTTATTTAATAGTCTTATGTAAGTCAATGGCTGTGTGTGGTTAAAATCACTTGGAGCGCATAAAAAAACTCCAGATGTCCAGTCTGATCCCAGACCAAGTAAGTCAGAGTATCCTCAGTGATTTTTTTTTAACAGTTTGTTCATTCATTCATTCATTCATTTTAGAGAGAGAGAGCCCACAAGTGGAGGGGGGTGGAGGGGAGGGGAGCAGAGGAGGAGGGAAAGAGAGGGGGAAAGAATCTCAGGCAGACTCCACACTGAGTGCGGAGCACAGAGCCGGATGGGGGACTCAGTCCCACCACCCTGAGATCATGACCTGAGCCAGAACTGAGAGTTAGCTGCTCACCTGACTGAGCCACCCAGGCACCCCATCCCCAGTGATTGTAATATGCAGCCAAGGTTGATGGCCACTGGCCTCCTAGCCATAGGAGATAAATCGAATGTAAGTGGATTTTTACCTTCTGAATTTTGTCAGAATTCATTTTCACCTTCTGAATAGTCCGAATAGACATGACAGGGTTTGTGCACTCAACTTTGCATGCTCTTTCTCAAGGAGTTCCCTCCTGGGCCATTTGCCTCATTTCCTGCACCCTTGTGATGAATCTGATGATCTTCTAAGCCCACAACAATAACTCTGAAGCAGTAATTAAAAGGCAGTCAGTCTCTTTCAGGCAGGCATATTGATAGTGGCAATATGTGAAAATTAAAGTACGGGAAGACTCAGAGGAGACTGAGTTCTGTTCCACTAGATGGCTTGGCGTTAAAAATCTGTTGAAGTGGGATTTCTGGAGCTATGTCCTGGGAGCCCTCTTTTTGGACTTAAAATTCAATTTCTCAGGAAACTACTGAATTCCGAGTTGCAGGACAAATCCAGTAACTCAAACTGCCAGATATTCTAGGAGAGAGACCTTCAAGAGGCCTGAGATTTTTAGCAAACAGAGAACAATTAGCCACTGGGCTTATGCCCAGGAATTGGCAGATTCTAGCCATGTTTCTAATAAGGAATTTGACAAATTTCATCTAAATATGAAATAGCCAAATTTGCATGCTCACAACCAAAGGGAAAAATGATTCAAGGCTTTAAATTAATAGGGGAGGCTGTGGCAATCCCAGCTTCCTGTGTGACAGTTTCTAAAGGAATCGGTGTTTAGCTGTGTTAAGTATGAAGTTGCTTTGCGATGAGAACATTATCTAGGTTGTGAATTTTCTTCTCAGTCCCTCTCGAGATGTGGAATATTTAGGAGAAATTGAAATTCAGTATGGCTGTGTTATTAATTCAGTGCAGCTAGAGGAATTGGTGTTAGAAACTTAAGAGTTTTACTGAGTTGCCCTCATCGAGCTGTTAAAATCAAGGGTTGAAAGCCCTTGTCAATCAATGATAGAAACTTAGCCCTTTGGTCAGTTGATTACAGTTATTTTCATTGACCTGAATAATATTGATCATAACTAGGTGCTTGCGTGTAAAGTCGATTATATTGACTTTAAGACAATTTGTTGTTTCTGCTCATGACCCATATTTTGTATGATAGATTTTATTTCACCATTAGAATGTCACGTGGTTTACACATGTTGGTATGAGTTTTGAAGCTTGTGATCCAGAGGTGCGGTCGTATAAACTCCGGTAACCCTGAAGACAGGTCTATTTTAAAGCACATTTACTGGGTGCCTGGGTGGCTCAGTTGGTTAAGCGACTGCCTTCGGCTCAGGTCATGATCCTGGAGTTCCAGGATCAAGTCCCGCATCGGGCTCCCTGCTCGGCGGGGAGTCTGCTTCTCCCTCTAACCCTCCCTCCTCTCATGTGCTCTCTCTCTCTCTCTCTCTCTCTCATTCTCTCTCTCAAATAAATAAAATCTTTAAAAAAAAATTTTAAAAAAGCACATTTACTAATTGATGTTCACCATAACTGAATCCTCAAGAAAGTAAACGAGTAATTTTATTATGTTTAATGAAACTGGAAAACATTTCTAAAATATAGTATTTTCTTAAATGTTCTTCTAATGTAAAATTTTTAAAAAATTGCTGAAAGTGATATTTGTAAATACACATTCTTTCCATGATACATTTACAAAATGAAGATTTCCCTATTTTCAGGTCACTATTGCTATGTAACAACCTACCCCAAACTGAAAACTACTACCCTTTTATTATGGTCATGGGTTCTGTGTAGGGCAGGAGTTGAGAAACGGCAAAGCAGACGGCTCGTCTCTGCTCCACCATGTCTGAGGCTTCTGCTGGGAAGCCTAGAAGGCTGGGGTGACTGAAGAACTGGGGGCTGGAGTCCCTGACGGCTCATTGACTCGCCTGACTGGCACCTGAGCCAGGAAGACCTGAAGGCCAGGGCTGCTCACTAGAGAGCCTTCTGAGACCTTTCAGAGATGCATGGCTTCCTCACAACATGGGGGTCTCAGGATAGTCAGGCTTCCTACAAGGAGGCTCAGGGCTCAGAGCATGAGCATGCCAGGGTATCAGGCAGAAGCCACATCCCTTGTATACCTCACCTCGGAACTCGCCCATGTCACTTCAGTGGCATATTCATGGTTCAAAGCAAATCTGTGGTCAAGGGGAGGGGACATAGACCCCATCTCTCAGAGGCAGGAACATCAAAGAATTTGTGAATATGTTTTAAATCCTCCACAGTCTGCCCCTTGGTCAAAAATTGTTTCCATTGCGGGGTGCCTGGGTGGCTCAGTTGGTTAAGCGACTGCCTTCGGCTCAGGTCATGATCCTGGAGTCCTGGGATCGAGCCCTGCATTGGGCTCCCTGCTCAGCGGGGAGTCTGCTTCTCCCTCTGACCCTCTTCCCTCTCGTGCTCTCTATCTCTCCATCTCTCCTTCTCTCTCTCTCAAATAAATAAATAAAATCTTTAAAAAAAATTGTTTCCATTGCTCTAACAATCAGAATGCACTCACCACCTACCAAGATGCCCCAAAGTCTCCTCCCCATATGGCATAAATTCAGGATTGAGGCCCGCCTGGGGCCCATCATCTGAGTCTGGTGCAGTTCCTCAGCAAACTGCTCCAATCTGAAGATTTGCAAAGTGCGGGTCTCTAAAAATACCCGTTATCTGCCCCCACACCTGACATGCAGTGGCGATGCAGAGGTAGGATTCCCCAGCAGACACTCTCCATTCTGGGAGACAAGAAATGGAGCTCATGGTGTTTGCATCTGAGTTGCCTTCTTAGTCTGCTTCCTGCAACCCAAGGGTTGGGGGTCCAAAAGCTCTGTCACATTTTGTAACATCTCTGTCCCTCTCCATCCAACCTGATACAATTCCTTTGAAAAATTTGTGGACCTACCCCACATCAATTTATAATCCACTATATTAGAAACCACACCTGCACATGTGGCTGCAAGATAAACTCTCCTGCCGAGCTACCGTGGGACAAGGCCCTGAAGACTCGTCAGAGCCCTACTGCTTCATAGAGAAACTTTGTGAGGCATGGCCTGAAGATATTGAGAGAGCCTATAGTCTGTCTGGAAGTTTCTATGAAGCACTGCCTTAGATCTTTCTGACGTTTTGACAAAGGATTTTACAGTCCCACTCTGGATTTGAGCATTGCCCTGAAACGATTTCTTTTTTTTTCTTCCAGAGCAGATTTTTTTATTGTTATGTTAATCACCATACATTACATCATTAGTTCTTGATGTAGTGTTCCATGATTCATTGTTTGTGCATAACACCCAGTGCTCCACACAGAATGTGCCCTCCTTAATACCCATCACCAGGCTAACCCATCCCCCCACCCTCCTCCCCTCTAGAACCCTCAGTTTGTTTTTCAGAGTCCATCGTCTCTCATGGTTCATCTCCCCCTCCGACTTACTCCCCTTCATTCTTCCCCTCCTGCTATCTTCTTCTTTTTCTTTTTTCTTAACATATGTTGCATTATTTGTTTCAGAAGTACAGATCTGTGATTCAACAGTCTTGCACAATTCACAGCGCTCACCATAGCACATACCCTTCCCAATGTCTATCACCCAGCCACCCCATCCCTCCCACCCCCCACCACTCCAGCAACCCTCAGTTTGTTTCCTGAGATTAAGAATTCCTTATATCAGGGGCGCCTGGGTGGCTCAGTTGGTTAAGCGACTGCCTTCGGCTCAGGTCATGATCCTGGAGTCCCGGGATCGAGTCCCGCATCAGGCTCCCTGCTCAGCGGGGAGTCTGCTTCTCCCTCTGACCCTCTTCCCTCTCGTGCTCTCTATCTCTCATTCTCTCTCTCTCAAATAAATAAATAAAATCTTTAAAAAAATATATTTAAAAAAAAAAGAATTCCTTATATCAGGTCATATGATACATGTCTTTCTCTGATTGACTTATTTCACTCAGCATAACACCCTCCAGTTCCATCCACGTCATTGCAAATGGCAAGATCTCATTCCTTTTGATGGCTGCATAATATTCCATTGTATATATATACCACATCTTCTTTATCCATTCATCTGTCAATGGACATCTTGGCTCTTTCCACAGTTTGGCTATTGTGAACATTGCTGCTATAAACATTGGGGTGCACGTACCCCTTCGGATCCCTACATTTGTATCTTTGTGGTAAATACCCAGTAGTGCAATTGCTGGATCGTAGGGTAGCTCTATTTTCAACTGTTTGAGGAACCTCCATACTGTTTTCCAGAGCGGCTGCACCAGCTTGCATTCCCACCAACAGTGTAGGAGGGTTCCCCTTTCTCCACATCCCCGCCAACATCTGTCATTTCCTGACTTGTTAATTTTAGCCATTCTGACGGGTGTGAGGTGGTATCTCATTGAGGTTTTGATTTGGATTTCCCTGATGCCGAGCGATGTGGAGCACTTTTTCATGTGTCTGTTGGCCATTTGGATGTCTTCTTTGGAAAAATGTCTGTTCATGTCTTCTGCCCATTTCTTGATTGGATTATTTGTTCTTTGGGTGTTCAGTTTGATAAGTTCTTTATAGATTTTGGATACTAGCCCTTTATCTGATATGTCATTTGCAAATATTTTCTCCCATTCTGTCGGTTGTCTTTTGGTTTTGTGGACTGTTTCTTTGGCTGTGCAAAAGCTTTTTATCTTAATGAAATCCCAATAGTTCATTTTTGCCCTTGTTTCCCTAGCCTTTGGCGATGTTTCTAGGAAGAAGTTGCTGCAGCTGAGGTCGAAGAGGTTGCTACCTGTGTTCTCCTTTAGGATTTTGATGGACTCCTGTCTCACGTTTAGGTCTTTCAACCATTTGGAGTCTATTTTTGTGTGTGGTGTAAGGAAATGGTCCAGTTTCACTCTTCTGTATGTGGCTGTCCAATTTTCCCAACACCATTTGTTGAAGAGACTGTCTTTTTGCCATTGGACATTCTTTCCTGCTTTGTCAAAGATGCGTTGACCATAAGAGTTGAGGGTCCATTTCTGGGCTCTCGATTCTGTTCCATTGATCTATGTGTCTGTTTTTGTGCCAGTACCATACTGTCTTGATGATGACAGCTTTGTAATAGAGCTGGAAGTCCGGAATTGTGATGCCGCCAGCTTTGCTTTTCTTTTTCAATATTCCTCTGGCTATTCGGGGTCTCTTCTGGTTCCATACAAATTTTAGGATTATTTGTTCCATTTCTTTGAAAAAAGTGGATGGTATTTTGATGGGGATTGCATTGAATGTGTAGATTGCTCTAGGTAGCATTGACATCTTCACAACGTTTGTTCTTCCAGTCCATGAGCATGGAACATTTTTCCATTTCTTTGTGTCTTCTTCAGTTTCTTTCATGAGTATTTTATAGTTTTCTGAGTACAGATCCTTTGCCTCTTTGGTTAAATTTATTCCTAGGTATCTTATGGTTTTGGGTGCGATTGTGAATGGGATCGACTCCTTGATTTGTCTCTCTTCTGTCTTGTTGTTGGTGCATAGGAATGCCACTGATTTCTGTGCATTGATTTTATATCCTGCTACTTTACTGAATTTCTGTATGGGTTCTAGCAGTTTTGGGGCGGAGTCTTTTGGGTTTTCCACATGCAGTATCATATCATCTGCAAAGAGTGAGAGTTTGACTTCCTCTTTGCCGATTTGGATGCCTTTAATTTCTTTTTGTTGTCTGATTGCTGTGGCTAGGACTTCTAATACTATGTTGAATAGCAGTGGTGAGAGTGGACATCCCTGCCGCGTTCCTGACCTTAGGGAAAAAGCTCTCAGCTTTTCCCCATTGAGAATGACATTCGCTGTAGGTTTTTCATAGATGGCTTTTATGATATTGAGGTATGTCCCCTTTATCCATATACTCTGAAGAGTTTTGATCAAGAAAGGATGCTGGACTTTGTGAAATGCTTTTTCTGCATCTATTGAGAGGATCCTATGATTCTTGTTCTTTCTTTTGTTAATGTATTGTATCACGTTGATTGATTTGCGGATGTTGAACCAGCCTTGCAGCCCAGGGATAAATCGCACTTGGTCATGGTGAATAATAATCCTTTTAATGTACTGTTGGATCCTACTGGCTAGTATTTTGGTGAGAATTTTTGCATCCATGTTCATCAAGGATATTGGTCTGTAATTCTCCTTTTTGATGGAGTCTTTGGTTTTGGGATCAAGGTAATGCTGGCCTCATAAAATGAGTTTGGAAGTTTTCCTTCCATTTCTATTTTTTGGAACAGTTTCAGGAGAATAGGTATTAATTCTTCTTTAAATGATAGAATTCCCCTGGGAAGCCATCTGGCCCTGGGCTTTTGTTTATTGGGAGATTTTTGATGACTGCTTCAATTTCCTTAGTGGCTATGGGTCTGTTCAGGTTTTCTGTTTCTTCCTGGTTCAATTTTGGTAGTTGATACATCTCTAGGAATGCAACCATTTCTTCCAGGTTATCTAATTTGCTGGCATAGAGTTGCTCATAATATGTTCTTATAATTGTTTGTATTTCTTTGGTGTTGGTTGTGATCTCTCCTCTTTCATTCATGATTTTGTTGATTTGGGTCATTTCTCTTTTCTTTTTGATAGGTCTGGCCAGGGGTTTATCAATCTTGTTAATTCTTTCAAAGAACCAGCTCCTAGTTTCGTTGATCTGTTCTACTGTTCTTTTGCTTTCTAGTTCATTGACTTCTGCTCTGATCTTTATGATTTCTCTTCTCCTGCTGGGTTTAGGCTTTATTTGCTGTTCTTTCTCCAGCTCCTTTAGGTGTAGGGTTAGGTTGTGTATTTGAGACCTTTCTTGTTTCTTGAGAAAGGCTTGTATTGCTATATACTTTCTTCTCAGGACTGCCTTTGCTGTATCCCAAAGATTTTGAAGAGTTGTGTTTTCATTTTCATTGCTTTCCATGAATTTTTTTAATTCTTTAATTTCCTGGTTGACCCATTCATTCTTTAGTAGGATGCTCTTTAGCCTCCATGTATTTGAGTTCCTTCCGACTTTCCTCTTGTGATTGAGTTCTACTTTCAAAGCATTGTGGTCTGAAAATATGCAGGGAATAATCCCAATCTTTTGGTACTGGTTGAGACCTGATTTGTGACCTAGGATGTGATCAATTCTGGAGAATGTTCCATGGGCACTAGAGAAGAATGTGTATTCCGTTGCTTTGGGATGGAATGTTCTGAATATGTCTGTGAAGTCCATTTGGTCCAGTGTGTCATTTAAAGTCTTTATTTCCTTGACCTTTTGCTTAGATGATCTGTCCATTTCAGTCAGGGGGGTGTTAAAGTCCCCCACTATTATTGTATTGTTGTCAATGTGTTTCTTCGCTTTTGTTATTAATTGCCTTATATAATTGGCTGCTCCCATGTTAGGGGCATAGATATTTACAATTGTTAGATCTTCTTGTTGGATAGACCCTTTAAGTAGGATATAGTGTCCTTCCTCATCTCTTACTACAGTCTTTGGTTTAAAATCTAATTTGTCTGATATAAGGATTGCCACCCCAGCTTTCTTTTGGTGTCCATTAGCATGATAAATGGTTTTCCACCCCCTCACGTTCAATCTGGGGGTGTCTTTGGGTCTAAAATGAGTCTCTTGCAGACAGCATATTGATGGGTCTTGTTTTTTAATCCAATCTGATAGCCTGTGTCTTTTGATTGGGGCATTGAGCCCATTTACATTCAGGGTAACTATTGAAAGGTATGAATTTAGTGCCATTGTATTGCCTGTAAGGTGACTGTTACTGTATATTGTCTCTGTTCCTTTCTGATCTGTGCTGCTTTTAGGCTCTCTCTTTGCTTAGAGGACCCCTGTCAATATTTCTTGGAGGGCTGGTTTCATGTTTGCAAATTCCTTTAGTTTTTGTTTGTCCTGGAAGCTTTTGATCTCTCCTTCAATTTTCAATGAGAGCCTAGCTGGATATAGTATTCTTGGCTGCATATTTTTCTCGTTTAGTGCTCTGAAGATATCATGCCAGTCCTTTCTGGCCTGCCAGGTCTCTGTGGATAGGTCTGTTGCCAGTCTAATGTTTCTACCATTGCAGGTTACATATCTCTTCTCCCGAGCTGCTTTCAGGATTTTCTCTTTGTCTCTGAGACTCGTAAGTTTTACTATTAGATGTCGGGGTGTTGACCTATGTTTATTGATTTTGAGAGGGGTTCTCTGTGCCTCCTGGATTTTGATGCCTGTTTCCTTCCCCCCATGAGGGACGTTCTCTGCTATAATTTGCTCCAATATACCTTCTGCCCCTCTCTCTCTTTCTTCTTCTTCTGGGATCCCAATTATTCTAATGTTGTTTCGTCTTATCGTATCGCTTATCTCTCGAATTCTGCCCTCGTGATCCTGTAGTTGTTTCTCTCTCTTTTTCTCAGCCTCTTTATTTTCCATCATTTGGTCTTCTATATCACTGATTCTCTCTTCTGCCTCTTTTATCCTAGCAGTTAGTGCCCCCATTTTTGATTGCACCTCATTAATAGCCTTTTTGATTTCGACTTGGTTAGATTTTAGTTCTTTTATTTCTCCAGAAAGGGTTTCTCTAATAACTTCCATGCTTTTATCAAGCCCAGCTAGTATCTTTAAAGTCATGATTCTGATCTCTAGGTCCGACATCGTACTAATGTCCGTATTGAGTAGGTCCCTGGCTGACGGTACTACCTCTTGTTCTTTTGCTGAGGTGATTTTTTTCGTCTTGTCATTCTGTCCAGAGGAGAATAGATGAATGAGAGAACAAAATGCTAACAGGTTAACAATTCCCCAGCAAATATACTGTATACAAATCGGAAAAGACCTGAAACCAGGGGAAAAGAAAGGGAAAGAAAGAGAAAAGAAAGAAAGAAAAAAAAAAAAGAAAAAGATAAAAACAAAAACAGAACAATACAAAAAAAACCCGAATGTGATCACATATGATCAGGCTAGTGCGTAGATGAGTGCCACACACTAGATTTTGGGTGTATTTTGGTCTGTTAGAAAAAAGTGCCTCCTCATATTTTAAAGGAAGAAAGACTTATATATGTACAAAATAAGGGTTGATACAATGAAGGGATGGAAGATGACTGTAAAGATGAAAATTATAAAAGATTTTATAAAAGGAATTGATAACGATAAGAAGTTGTTTGAAAAAAGAAAGAAGATTTAAAAAAAAAGGGGGAGAGAATGTGATCAGGCAGGAGACTAGAACAAAGCCATACACTAGTGATTTAGGGTATATTTTGATCTGTTAGAAGAAACTGTATCTCAAAATTTTAAAGAGAGAACAACTTATATGCCAAAAATAAGGGTAGCTACTATGAAGGGATAAAATATGACTCTAAAAATGAAAAATAAGTTTTTTTTAAAAAAGGGATTGATAAGATGTTGGTTGAAAAGGGGAAAAAGAAAGATTAGAAAAAACAGTTAAAAAACTAACTATGAAAAACTAATGAATCATGGTAAAAAAAAGCCATGAATTCTATGTGCAGTATTCCCCTAGCGCTGGAGTTCACCCGTTCTCCGTGATCGGTAAACTTGGTCTTGGCTTGCTGGCCAAGCAAGGAAACCAGCCCTCCAAGAATTACTGAAAGGGGTCCTCTTTAAATGCTGATCTTCTGGGGGAGGGGCCTGTTGCTGTGATTCCCAAATGTCTTTGCTGGAAGCGGAATTGCCCCGCCCTTGTCGGTCCGGGCTAAGCAAGCTGCTTGGGTTTGCTCTCAGGAGCTTTTGTTCCCTGCAACCTCTCGGTACAGCTTTGGAGGACCAGGGTGAAAATGGTGGCCTCCCAATCTCCACTCGGAGGAGCTGAGAACTCAGGGCCCTGCTCCTCAGTGCACCCCCAGAGTAAAGCAGTCCCTCCCGTCTCCATGGTCTCCGGCCGCACTCCATGCTCACCCGGCCTGTGACCAGCGTTTCTGTCTCTGGCACCCGACCCCGTGCGGAGTCTCCAAACCCAGCAGATCCCTGCGGTGCCCTTCCGCGCCGCTCCTCCCGGGGGAGGAAGGGGAGTCTCCCCGGATCTGCCGCTTGTTGGGTCCCTGCTGGAGGAGCAGTGGCCCGACTGGGCCGCGGATCACAGTTTATGGCAACCCCGAGCTGTGAGCCCGCGCCTCGGCTCCGTCTCTGCAGCCGGCTTCCCCGCTCCGCTACCTGGGAGCTCTGCTGCACTCAGGCACCCCCGGTTTTTCTGTGACCCCGAGGGTCCTGAGACCACACTGTCCCGCGAGGGTTCCACCCCCCGCTTAGCCACTGGAGCGACGTCCCTCAGCGGAGCCGGCTTCTAAAAGGTCCGGTTTTGTGCTCCGCGGCTCTAGCACTTGCCAGAAGCGGCTGATGGAGGCCCCCTCCCCTGCCATCTATCCTCCCGAATATCGCCTATGATTCACTTCTCCGCGCGTCCTACCTTCCAGTAAGTGGTCGCTTCTCTGTTCAGAGAGTTGTTGCTACTCTCTTCTTCGGTCTCCTGTTGAGTTGGTAGGTGTTCAGAATGGTTTGATCCCTATTCAACTGAATTCCTGAGACCAGATGAAATCCAGGTCTCCTACTCCTCCGCCATCTTGCTCCGCCCTCCCTGACCACCCCCAAACCATTTCTTAATTTGAGACTCATTCGCCATCTGGAGAATCTGGGAATAAGAAACAGTTGTAGTCTGAAACCCAGCAAACGCCGGCTTCTTTAGATTTCCTCTAAATTTTGTATGAAAGCTGAACAGTTTTTTATTAAGATCAAACCCTCTCCTCTCACATTTTTTCATAGACCGCAGGAAGCAGCCAGATGGTACTTTCGATATTCTTTCTAGAAATCCTTATCTCAGTCATTGAATTGGTTGGGTCCATATTCCAGTCTCGGTCTTCCCATAGGGCAACAGTGTTGTCCGATTTTCTTCCGCTTCATAACAAAGGTCTCCAGCCCTCAAGCTTGAAATATCGTTTTCCTTGCTTGCCCCCCAGCGCTCACCGGCCGCCTCCTTAAAGCCCATTGCAATCCCACCAGCAACTTCCACGCGCCTCCGGAAGCCAGTGCTGGCTGTTCAGGGCTGTGTCAGAGCTCCTCGTTCCTCCTTCCATGTTTTTATACCAGTCACTCTTGCTGTGTGACAAACGACCCCGGACTTAGTGGAATAAAACCACCACCATTTTATTCTGTCTGTAGATTCCAGGAGTTAGGAATCTGGAAATGGCACAGGGGGACCCGTCCATCTTCGCTCCCCAATATCCAGCTTCAGTTGGGAAGATGCAGGGGCTGGGGTGATTCAGCAACTGAGGACGGGAACCCTGAGACCCCCTCAGACACTGGTGCAACCCTGGGGCTGGGGGCCACAGCCAGCACTGCTGCCCAGAGCACCAGCACCTGACCTCTCTGAGCAGCTTGGGCTCCTCACGCATAGCGGCCGCAGGACAGTCACCCCCTGACTTGTGGCCCAGAGTGCAAGCACTGTGTTGCTCTCAAGTGTTGTAAGGGGGTCAGCTCTCAGTCTTCCTAAACTGCACTGTTATGACGAACCCACACAGTTAGGATTTCTGATTGATAGCTAGTTGGGCCACGGAGGGAGGGGAAGGAGAAAGAAGGAGGGAAAGGGAGAGAAGAAAGGAGATTGAGAGAGACACATGAATAGAGAACCAGAGAATAGTGACAAAATGAGAAAGTCACCAGGCGTCCTGCAAGTCAGAATGTCTGTCTTCCAAGTTTCTGAATGGAAAACAGAATGAACAGAATGTCCTCTCCATCACTGAGCAGCCAAATCAGTTTGCTAATTGAGAGCAAAAGAGCATAAATATTATAAACCTGCAATCAAACTGAAGAACAAGAAAATAGTAGATCCATAAGATCAAGTGTATATATCAAAATACAAACATACGTGAAGAAATGAAGTGACCACTACAATTTTATGGAGGCTGTTTGTGTGTTAGACACATCTTTGGTCAGAGGGAAAAAAACCAAGATAATGAAGTCCCTTAGAAGTGTACATAGAGAGCGCCAACCACACAAGAGATGAGATCCTCCCACTTGAGAAGAGGAAGTCTGGGAAAAAGAGTCCCCAGAGAGAAAACCAGACATGAACCACCATAAAAAAGGCATATGTTCTCCTTCCTAGTTAGTCCTTGATGGTTTTCAGGGGCTCAATCATCATTTTAAAAGATTAATTCTTTATAAAGTAACAAGAGCTCAAGGGCTCATGGTTTATTACATTATTAGAGTCTTTTGTCATAAAATGTCAGCACCTTTTCTTGTGATTCACACATCTCCGGAAATCTTCAGCTTCTTGAAATTGTTTTTTTTAAAGATTTTATTTATTTATTTGAGAGAGAGAGAATGAGAGCACGAGAGGGAAGAGGGTCAGAGGGAGAAGCAGACTCCCTGCTGAGCAGGGAGCCCGATATGGGACTCGATCCCGGGACTCCAGGATCATGACCTGAGCCGAAGGCAGTCGCTTAACCAACTGAGCCACCCAGGCACCCAGCTTCTTGAAATTATTGCCTGGAATTCTGGAATTTACAGCTAGCACCTGGAGGCCCCACAATGTCACTGACAAAGCATGTGCGCACACACAGAGACATAAAGATGCAAAAAGGGAAATAAAGAGCAATATGGAGCAAAAAAAAGACAGCAAAATGACATGTGCTTACAGTGGACTTTGGGGGATGTTAAGCCCATCCCCTGACCTTTTGTGCTATTACATCTGAAGGCACTGTTTTGCAGCTATAGACTTATACTTGGTATTGGTTCTTGTCCTACAAACTGAATCTAATCCAACAACTATGGGTTCATAGCCTCAACGTGATTTTTTTTGACTATTGAAAACTGGAAGTTGGAAACCAAGGATTGTCTGCCTATTAAGAGAAATCAAATGAAGTTAACTTCTGTCACAAGAAATCTTAATACAAGAATGCAAACAAAAATACTTTTAAATTCCAAACCACGTATTTCAAGCAATCTTGAATAACTCTATATTATTGTAAGAATTTAAATGGTTCCTCAAAGACCATAATAGCATTTGACTGGTTTGTCATCTTCAAATAAGAACTATTTTCTTTGTAAAATTCTCATAATCTTTGTGGTACAACGCATGAAGACAGAAAAGGGAAAAGGACAACATTCAGTATTTTGTGAGTTTGTTCTTACTACAGTGGACCCTTGGATTTCTAGGTCTAAAGTAATGAGCTCATCTTTTTAGCTCTCAAGAGCTAAATAAGCCAATTTGACTTACAAATATAGAACTGACTTAAAAAGAACAGAGGGAACTCTCTGGCATGATGGAAAAGTTCTGTATCTTGGGTGTCAAAATTCATCCACCAATACACTTTAAAATCTGTGCATTTTATTATATATTAATTATACCTCAATTTAAAAAATCTTATTTGACTGATAGGTCAAGTTGTATGGAGTATTTTGGTGGGCCTGGAGTTATATGCTTTAACTTCCACTTAACTCTTGTTTCACCTGCTATTTGTAAAAATAATAAGAGGTAAAAGGTACCTATGAACATACTTAGTCTCGCTCATTTAAAAAATTCTATTAAAGAATTCAGGCAAAAATCTCTGTGCTCAGTCATGATACTTGTTTTTAGTCCCACAATATTATTATATAGTGGAGGAAGTCTGTTCTGTCCTTTATCCACAGCACTTTGCTGCCAGAGATTACTGGGTGATCAGAAAAATATTAAAACCAATATTATAGTGATGATATAAGTATAAATACATTTGAATATTTACCAGCCTACTATAGGGAGAAAACCATGGAGTACTGTAGAATAAAAATGATAGAAATATCAGACTTGCCTGGCAAATACTTGCCTGGAAAAAATGAAGGCTGTTATGCCCAGCTGCAAGGAAATAATTCTAGTTGGACAAACACACAGACATGACATAAATGTGACCTATTGATAAGCCAGGTGATACTGACAAATATCTTGTTACTGAACTGTCCTCAAGCTTGTGGGCTACCCTCTTGGTCATGGTGTATCAGCCTGCTGAATTCAGTTTCTTAATTATTTTGGAGTTTTTATTTGTCCTTATCAGAGTAGTCAGTGTGCATGCGTGTGTGTGTGTGTGTGTGTGTGTGTGAGAGAGAGAGAGAGAGAGAGAGAGAGAGTGTGTGTGTGTGTGTGTGTGTGTGGTGTGTGTGTATGTGTAAGAGATCTTCCTCAAGTTTTGCTACCAGGATTAAATGAGTCAGGATGGTTTCTTTCTCCGTTCTAAAGCATTTTCAGTGGCATAGGAATTACCTGGGCCTGGAAAGATTGCCTATAACTTCATCTGTGCTCAGTAACATTAGGAGAGTGTTTTTCTGACAACATTAAAAAAAAAATGTTTTCCTAGTTAGGAATCAATTTTGATTATTTTGTCTTTCTTTGAGTCAGTTTTAGTAATTTGTATTTTCCTTAAAATCATATATTTCACAAACTTCTTCATTTATTAATATGAAATTACAAATGTCATTTTTTTTTTTAATTTCTAAAGTCAGCACACCTTTTCTTAACTCGCCTTCTCATTTGTAATGTTAGGTTTCTGTGGTTTTGCTTTGTGTTTTCTTAATTAGACTCTGCCAGGGGTTTGGCTCTTTTATTGGTCTCTTCAAAGAACCGACTCTTGGCTTTATCATAGATGTTGTTTTTCTCATTCATCTACTTCTGCTTTTATCTTAACTAATTTTTATTTTGATTTATTTTATTCTTTCTCTAGCTCTTTGATATTTAATTTACGTCCTTCCTTATTTAATAGTGAAAGTATTTAAAACTGCGTGTTTTCTTTTGATTATAACTTTAGCTGCGTCCGTGAATTGTGATGTGTAAAATTCTCTTTCTCATTAACTTATTATCTGTAATTGCAACTACAATCCCGTCAGTCCAGGGATTGTTTAAAGAGGTGTTTCTTTTCTTTCTCGCTAATGAAGTTGTTGTGTTATTAACCTTTTCATAGTTTGCTAGCTTTATTGCACTGTGGTTAGAGAATATGACCAATGCATATCCTGCGTTTTGTGACTGGGGAGGGGGTGCTGCTTTGTTGCCTGACACATGATAAATATGAGTAAATGTTTCAGGAACCATATTAAATGTGTATAGACGTTCCATTTAATTGCTAATCAAATCTATTGGTTATTCAGCCTCTCTCCACCCTCATTTACTTTTTGTCTGCTTGAATCGCCAAAGCCTGGGTCACCCACTAAAATCCCAATGTGGTCCATTCTTCTTATATTAGAACAGTTTTGCTTTATGTGTTCTATTTTATTATTCAGTGCATGAAGATGGGTGGGGGTTTTTTTTGTTTCTCCTCTTTAAAATAAAAAGGATTTTATTTATTTATTTGAGAGAGAGAGCATGCAGGAGGAGGGGTTGGGGGGGAGAAAGGGAGAGAATTTCATACAGTCTCCCTGCTGAGCATGGAGCCCGGTGTGGGACTCAATCCCAGGACCCTGAGATCATGACCTGAGCCAATATCAAGAGTCCGGCACTTAACCATCTGAGCCACCCAGGAGCTCCTGGTGGTTTTCGTTTTTTAAATTATACTTTTTGTCCATATAAAACAACAATGAAAAACAGTTGTGTGGTTTTTGCCTTGGAGTTTTATCTCTCATTACTGTTCCCATCCCTCCTTTTCTCTGCTATATTTTTGCCATCCTTTCATTTTTTATCTTGCTATGTCTTCCTTTTAGATGCATCTTTTATAAACAGAGTAGAGTTAAATTTTGGTTTTGACATAATCTATGGCTCTTCTTTACCCAATAAAGAAGTTGTATCCTATTCGCATTTCTTATAGAAACTGACAAGATTTTCTTTTCTTAAATTTAATTGTTATTTATTTAATTTTTTTATATACAGGTTTATTCTCAATTCTAGTCCATTTGATCTATAAGTCTGTCCTTCTGCCAGTACCACACTGTCTTTTTTTTTTTAATGTAATCTCTGTACAACCTTGAACTCACAACCCCAAGATCAAGAGTCACATACTCGTCTGACTGAGCCAGCCAGGCGCCCCTAAAATTAATCATATTATTTAGATACTTTCTATTTTTAATGCCTCTGTCCTATTTCCTTTTATTTTAAAATTTTTAGTTGCTGTGTTAGTCAAGTTTTATTTATTCTCTTTTTACTAATGATTAGAAAGTTATACATTCTTTTTAACTCTAATAATGGTTGCTGTTAAATGTTTAAACTGATCTCTTAATACCCAGAATAAAATGGACTTACTTATCTCCTGTGAATGATGACAAAATTAATATTTCTTCTCTTCCCGCGCCTTCCTACATTTTCAGACAGAAGAGACAAGTTTTTTAAAAGTATGTATTATTATTATTATTCTCCTGTGTAGAAAATTTATTTTTTGTACCCAGATACTTGAAGATATTATCTCCTTTATTCTAGAGGATCAAAATTTCCTCTGGGCTACATTTCCATGTGATTCCCTGTTATTTAAGTTGAGCTGGTATCTGTGACTCTTTTTTATCTAAACACTGAAATCTTTCGACATTGAGAATTTTTTTTCTATTATTTGATTTTCTGCAGCATCTGTTATTTACTGCTTTCATTATTTTTTCTATCTTTATTGAGACATAATTGACAGATAGGAATCGTATATATATTTAAAGCGTGCAGCTTGATGTTTTGAACCATTGGGTTTTTAATTTATTATGTTTATCTTTCAGAATTATTTCTTTTTCTAATATGGTCTTTTTGTACTTAAAAATGCAAGTATGTAGTAGAGATTTTTTTTTCTAGTTTGCTCTGCTTTCTTGCCCACACTCCATTGCAAAGGAGGACACCTGCTCTCCTTCCTCAGACTAAGCCTCCTCCTTCTGAACTGCCAGATCTTTAGCTCTGTCCACTGCTGGGTCCTCCTTGCTGAGGAGGGTCTGCGAGAATTGAGATAGGTTATGATCAGAGACTGTATCTGCCCTGTTCAGAATCTTGAATATCAAAGAAGAGGAAGGTTTAGATTTATCATAGCACAGAGATCCCACAGATTATGAGAAATAAGACAACTAACAGAGTGAATCCTTGATAAGGAGTTTCGCTTTTGTTCAGAGAAACCTCTTTATATGCTGTGGCTGAGGCAGCCACCCTTTCCCTAACAGATATAATTCACTCTGATGCCTTCCATTTCCATGGAACTCGTCTAAAGGTTTTCAGGTACTGCTGTCATATCTCCTTTTAGATGAGAGGGTAAAAGTCCTTGAAGGCAGATGGGGTGTTGCTTATTTATCTTTGCTGCTATTTGATCCTTACCATAATCTTATGAGGTAGATAAGGCAGCTAGTATGATCCTTACTGTAGAAGACAGATGCCCCAAGAAACTAAATGACTCAGTCACATGATTGAATAATCACATGGCTGAATTGGGATTAGCACCCAAGTCATCCCTTTCCCCACTGCTTTTCCCCCACTTACCAGCTTGTCTTCTAGGACACAAGGAGATATTCTGGATGCTGTTTATCCTACATGGGCGACAACAGGGCTTAATTTTTCATTATTTGTGTAGCAGAAGAAATTGGGTGCTATTTTCCCTCTTTTCTTCCGGGGCTCTGGCCCATAGGGCTGAGCCTACACGTGAGGAATTCACATGCACAGCAGCATCCAGCTGCCAGACAGGGTGGAAGAGGGACAGGCAGGAGGAGAAGCCCACACTCTAAAGTGGGAAGGGGGCTGAGAAAACAGTCCTAGGCTCCATCCAGGCCTAGGCAGCATCTAGGCTGGGGTCCTCCATCTGGATGGTTTCAGCAGACACCGCTGAATCTCTTTTCCCCGAACGCCTGCAGCCAAGGCTCCTGGGATATGTTGGCAGCGTTACTGCTGTTAAAAGTCTCATTTTATTAGGCTTTAATCAGGCTCTCCTGTGAAGTGCTACATAAATTCAAGTCTGAATTTTGCATCTAAAATAATCAAATGAGAATGAAGCATCACAGGCCTAAAATGTTTTTAGAAATAAAAATGATATTTTTAATTTAATCGTATAAAATCATCTGGATGGGATACATCTAAGTGGCAGGAAGACTGATATATGCTCTTACCAGGGGCCTCAGAAAGCTCATGATCTACATAGGTTTGTGAAATGATTTCCAGTGCTTTGAATATTTTTCCTTCTCTCCTTTAAGTACTGACCCTGGCATTCTTTAATCAACCTAAGAACTTACCTCCTATGAAAACTTATTCACTTGACATTTAGGAATACTTATTTATGCAGCTTATGTACACTTATGCATGGTATTTGAAAAAGCTTGTGATAAAGAACATGGTTCTGGCTCAGTCTAAAGGCCTGAATTCCAGTTCCAAGGTCTGCAAGTCAGCAAACCTCTTTGAGCCTCAATTTCCATCTCTGTAAAATACAGACATGGAACTAAGTGGGCTTCCAAATGTATGAACTGTTAAAATGTTCTTCAGTTGTTTATTTGTTCCACTGATCCAACTGGATTGTGAATCCCCCTCAGCGTCTTTGGTACTTCTCCCCGCCCCAGGCAGCCTGGCACTCTGCATTCCCCCCAGTGGATACCTTGTCAGTGTTGATTGCCAGGCTGACAGCACCTGTGGCGGCCAGGAGGTGGCACTTTGGTATTTTCTGCAGTAGGAGAATAAACCCACAGAGTGAGAAATCACTCAGGCTTCTGCCTTACTGACCAAAGTAGACTATCTGGGGATGGAAATAAGCAAGGAGCTATATTTTTTATATATTTATATGTAATAAAATTGACTTTTGGTGGTGGTTGGTGTACAAGTCTGTGGCTCTTAACACATGCATAGATTTGTGTAACCACCACTACAATCAGGATACACAGGTGTCCATCATCCCAAAAAAACTCCCCTGGGTCAGACTGCCCCTGATGCTAAACTCTGACAACCACCAATCTGTTGTCCATGCTTTTTAGTTCCGTCTTCTAGAGAATATGGCATAAACAGACTCCTACAGTATGTAACCTTTTGGGGCTGACTCAACATAATGTCTTCAAAATTTACTGACGTTGCATACCAGTAATTTGTATCATGAGTTTATTCCTTTTCTTGCTGAGTAGCATTACATTGTATAGATGTATCATAGTTTGTTTCTCCACTCACCTGCTGATGGATATTCTAGCTGTTTCCAGTGTGGGGCCACTGTGAATAGAGCTGCTATAAACAGTCCTGTGTAAGTTTTTGAGTGAACATAGGTTTTTATTTCTCTAGGACATGTGCCTGGGAGTGAGATTGCTGGGTCACATGGTGATTCTATGGTGAACTCTTTTAGAAACTGCCAACTGCTTTCCCCGTGACTGTACCATTTCACATTCCCAGCAGCAGTGTATGAGAGTCCCAGCTGTTCTGCATCCTCACCAGCATTTGGTGTTGCCACTTTGTTGTTGACGTTGATTTACTTTTGTTTTTATTTTGGCCATTCTGATAGATTTGTGGTGGTACCTCATTTTGGCTTTAATTTGCATTTCCCCAATAGCTAGTGATGTTGAGCATGTGCTGATTTGCCACCTTAATGTCTTCTTTGGTGAAGTGACTTTAAATCTTTTGCTCATTTCTAAATTGAATTGTTTGCTTTCTTCTTGTTGAATTTTAAGAGTTCTTTACATACTCATCTTCCTGCCAGTGTCTTTCTGAAAAGTTTAAAGTTTGATGAGATTCAGTTCTAACAATTTTCTTTTATGAGTTGCGCTTTTGGTGTTATTTCTAAGAAATATTTCCCCAATCCAAGGCCACAGACATTTTCTCCTCTGTTTTCTTCTAAAAGTTTTACGGGTTTACACTTTATATTTATATCTGTGATCCATTTTGAATTCATTTTACATAAGGCGTGAGATTTAGGTTGACATTTATTTCTTTTGACTGTGGATGTCTAAGTTACCCAAATGTCCAAATCATCTTTTCTCCATTGAATTGCCTTTGTACGTTTATAAAAAATCAGTTGGCTAGATTTGTGTCTATTTCTGACTGTTCATTTTGGTCCACCAATCTATGTTTTTATCCCTTTGATAATCCCTTTAACAATTATAGTATCTTCATCACTAGCTTTCTAGTAAGAAAATCAGCTACAGGGGTGCCTGGGTGGCTCAGTCGTTAAGCGTCTGCCTTCGGCTCAGGTCATGATCCCAGGGTCCTGGGATCGAGCCCCACATCAGGCTCCCTGCTCTGCGGGAAGCCTGCTTGTCCGTCTCCCACTCCCCCTGCTTGTGTTCCCTCTCTCGCTGTCTCTCTCTGTCAAATACAGAAAATATTTAAAAAAAGAAAATGAGCTACAGTGGGTCTTTCAACTTTGTTCTTCTTTTTCATATTGTTTTGGATATTCTAGTTCCTTTGCCTTCCCATACATACTTTAGAATCAGCTTCTTGGTGCGCCTGGGTGGCTCAGTTGGTTGGGCGGCTGCCTTTGGCTCAGGTCATGATCCTGGAGTCCTGGGATGGAGTCCTGCATTGGGCTCCCTGCTCAGCAGGGAGTCGGCTTCTCCCTCTGACCCTCCCCCCTCTTATGTGCTCTCTCTCTCTCTCTCTCATTCTCGTTCTCTCAAAATAAATAAAATCTTTAAAAAAACTATTTAGAATCAGCTTCTTGATATCTACAAAAAGTTCTGCTGGAATTTTGGTTGGGATTGCATTAAATCTGTAGACCCTCTTGGGGAAAATTGGCATCTTGATAATAGTGTGTTTTCCAATCCATGAACATATTTTTTCTGTGTTCATTTCGATTTTTCTTTTACACCTTTCATCAACATTCTAATTTGATTTCTTTCATCAACATTCTTTATTTTTCAACATATAGATCCTATACATGTTTTTTAGGTTTATACGTAAGTATTTTTGGTTTTGGAGTTGCGGTGGGTGGTTTTGTTTTTAAATTTCTGTTTCCAAAATTATATGTCAACTATACGTAAAGTTTGTTTAAATTTTTTAAAATTCTATTTCCAGTTCATTACTAGTATGTAGAAATATTTTTGTGTGTTGGCCTTGTGACCAACAAGAACTGGTGACCTTGCTAAACCTACTTATTAGTTCTAGGAGCTATTTTGTAGATTCCTTGGGATTTTTTTTATGTAGATAATCATGTAATCAAAATAATATAGAGACATTTATTTCTTCCTTTTCCATTTAAATTTCTTTTAAATTTCTTTAAACCTGCCTTATTGCACTGGCTAGGGCTTCTTACTGTATGATGTTTCCCTGTGGCAGTGACATTGGAAATTCTTACCTTGATTCTGATCTCGGCAGAAAACCTTCAGTCTTTCACCACTAAGTGTGATGTTAGCTGCAGCATTTATGTAGATGTGATTTACCAGGTTGAGTTCTTTTCTAATCCTGGCTTCTTGACAGCTTTTTATCATGAATGGATGTTGAGTATTGTCAAGTGCTTTTGTTGCGGGGTTGTGGACTGCAACAGCCAAGAAAGAATTCTTGAGACATTGTATGATGCAACTTAGTAAGTTTATTTAAATAGCATGGGGACAGGACCCATGGGCAGAAAGAGCGGCACATTTGCTGTATGAAACTGGTGGGTAGATGTTTAGTGCTCAAGGGGGAAGACACGTGCAGGGAGGATTAGATCATAAATTTTTCTTCAAATTCCTACTCGTAAAACTACTTTCACAAAAAAAAATTTTTTTCATTAGAAAAAAAACTATATTCACAAGATTTCTCTGGTGATTATCATTCAGCTTGCTATGTACTACGGGTGAGATGTATAGGCAGTCATGAGACCCTTTAAGAATGTAGCAACCAGCACGTATCTGATCCTTATCGAAACTATGTAGGCTATAAGTCAGCCTTCTGGACTAATGGTGAACATTTTTCTGCTTCCATCCCTCATTCCCCCCTGACCAATTTTTGCTTCTTAAATCTTTAAAGTCGTTAAAGGGCAAAGGGCTCATCTTCTGTAACTTCTTCAAGCTGACAGGGGTCATAGAGATGTCCCTACCTATGGACTGAAATTGGTCACTATCTGTCCCTACAGGTAATTATAATGGAAGGCCATTGCTGTAGAGTCCAGAGTGGACACCAGAGTGAATTTTTTTCGAGTAGGAAGGATCATCTGTCAGCTGAGTGAAGAAGTTAGTACCTGCTTGCACATATCTCAACAATAGGAGAGAACAAAGTGAGAGGGACAACACATTAAGATTATTATTTTTTTTAAAGGTTTACTTATTTGTTTTGAGAGAGAGAGAGAAAGAGAATGCCAATGGGGAGAGGGGCAGAGGGAAAGAGAGAATCTCAAGTGGACTCCCCACTGAGCACGAAGCCTGATGCAGGACTCAATCCCAGGACCCTGAGATCATGACCTGAGCCAAAATCAAGAGCCCAACGCTCAACTGACTGAGCCACCCAGGTGCCACTAGGATTATTATTATAATGAAAATAAGAAGAGTGGGGCACCTGGGTGGCTCAGTCGGTTAAGCGTCTGCCTTCAGCTCAGGTCATGATCCCGGGGTCCTGGGATCAAACCCTCCATCGGGCTCCCTGCTCAGCAGGGAGCCTGCTTCTCTCTCTCCCCCTCTCCTGTTCATGCTTGCTCATGCACTCTCTCACTCTCTGAAATAAATAAAATCTTATAAAAAAAAAAAAAGAGAGAGAAAATAAGAGCAATGAGAAGACACTTTAGCGTGGACCATAGTCCAGATCCTGACCAGAAATGTAACCAATCATTAGGTGACAATATAGGGTATTTAAAAGCACCAATTTGATTATTCATATTAGTAAGTAATCCTGTTCTATTTTTGTCATAATCTGGAATGTAGATGCAACATTCTGCTTTAATAATGGCACATGTCCCCCCTGGGGGATGCTGCTGTTAAGACATCTAATCCCATTCTATTTTTAGAACTGCTTTACACACTTGGATCATTTCAGTGTTTAATGGTGTAATGCTTTTTTGAGAACCATTTAAGGCCTTAACTGTCTATTTATCAAAGGCCTCCATGTGCCATATGACATCTTCTAAACCTGATGGAAGAAAAATAGATGTCAGATGGTCACACCAATGAAACATGGATCTTGTCCATTGTAGATATGGAAGATATGGACTTGCACTAGTCTTAGTGCTATGGCGATGCTTCCCAGCATGACCTGTAGTGCATTTTCCAATCCAGCCTGGTGGAATCCACGGCCACAGATTGGCCCATATAACCATTGTGTTCCATTAGGTGCTAGCCATCTGGTGCCTGGTCGCCTCGTCCAGTCACTAACAAACCAGTCATTTGCCTATAAAATAATGGTATGGTCACAGGCGTCGGGAGGGGTGGGGGATCCATCCCATTTGGTGAGTACTTTTGGGGCATGAATCAAGGGTATGGCTTTATTGTTCTCAGTATAAAAGGGCCTTTTGGCTTAGTTGTCCTATTGTGCGAGTAAGCCACATATATCCATCCTGGGTATATCAATAAAAAGGACTACATAGTTGGGGAATTTGTTGTCATCAGCCTATCTGTGGGTTGGCATATTCAGTTAAAGTTTAGATAGTTTGAGGATAGGAGAAAGGCCTCTTATGAGTCCCATGTAACATTTACCATAGGCCAGCAAGAAACATTCTTTTTGGTGATAGAAATGTCCCTATATGTGCTGGTATTGGGGTGACATATCATATCGGTTATGTATTGTTGTAAATAATGCCAATCTGTACCTCGTAATGGAGAAAACCACCCAAGGAGGCCTAAAGTGCTTGGTATGGGCAGAAAGCTACAAATCCAGCACAAAGATTGGTTTTGTAGCTCAACATAATGTTGTACCCATTGTAGAAGAGAGTTACCGCTTAGGTATGGTGTGTAGGTGATAAATAGAAGAAAAAAGACCTTCATTTGTTCTTATCTCATTGTTTAAAGAGGAATTTGAGATCTTCCACCATTTTACAGGAATATGAAGGCACGTTGTCCAGTTCGTTGTCATCTTCCCACATCCAGGGTAACCCAGGGCTTGGCCACCCATTATTCCTTAAGTCTGTAGTTAACCCCGGGGTGTGGGGTTCACTCTGGTTTTAAGGAGCACTTTTGTTATCCCAGCCACGTAGAATTGATCAAAGTGACAGCTGAGTTACACAGTTGTTGGGCGAGTCCATTCCATTGACCAGCGGTTTAAATAATCCTATGCCCATGGGGTCCCTTTTATTATCCCCACAGAGTAACAAGCAGGAGGACTGTCTATACATGAGCTATTATGGCAGTATCTCTGAAGTTGACCTCAAGTTATCTAGCTTAGGCAAACAACAAACATTTAAAGACAAAGGTAGAATCTAACGTCCATAAGGATGCATTATTGGAACATAATTTTCCTCTCCAAATTCACCCTTATTTCCAGATAGCCAAATCAAGACTGATTCGTTTGTAAATCAAGTCCAGTTTTAACAAACTTGGCCTAATTATTTACATAAGCTCAGCAAGAATCGTGATTGATCATATAGATCCTTTAAAATCTGCTTTGTTGGAACTCTATATAAGGAATCTCTAGATTGAACTCGCAATAGCTACTCGAGGGCAGAGCCACGCCAAATAGTTGTCCTCAGACTTGCCTGCAATACCTGTAGATTTGGGTGTATATCCTGAGGTTTCCTGCACCTGCCAGGAAGTGACATTCTTTACTCACTTGGTAGGGCTGCTGGGAACCCTGTAAGCAAGTTATCAGACCAGCATCTCCAAGGGGTTTTATTGGCTCCATAAAGTCAACCTTGATTCCTTAAAGCTGTCTGGTCATATCTGAGTCTATGACTGTCTCTCTCACATACAGCATTCCTGTGAAAGCCTTAGTAATATAACCAGCATTTCCAATGGTGTCCTATTACAAGGAGAACAGATTGTTTTTGTTTTTTAAGTATTATTTAAATTTCAGTTAGTTAACGTATAGTGTGATATTAGTTTCGGGTGTACAATATAGTGATTTGACACTTCCATACAACACCTGGTGCTCATCATAAGTACCCTTGATTCCCATCACCTATTTCCTCCATCCCCCTCCCCCCCCCCACCCCCCGTTTTTTTTTCTAACTTAAGAGTCTTTTTTTTGTTTTTCCTCTTTTTTTTTCCTTTGCTTTTTTTTTTTTTTTCTTTCCTTTTTTTTTTTTTTTAGATTTATTTATTTTAGACAGAGAAGGAGAAAAAGAGTACAGGGATGGGCAGAGGGAGAGAGAAATTTCAGCAGACTCCACACTGAGCACAGAGCCCAACACAGGGCCTGATTACACAACCCTGAGATAATAACCTGAGCCAAAACCAAGAAATGCTTAACTAGACTGTGCCACCCAGGTGCACAGCCATTTGTTTTGTTTCTTAAATTCCACATATGAGTGAAATCATATGGTATTTGTCTTTCTCTAACTTATTTCACTTAGCATAATACTCTCTAGCTCCATCCATGTCATTGCAAATAGCAAGATTGCATTCTTCTTTATGGCTGAGTAATATTCCGTTGTATATATACCACTTCATCCATTCATCAGTCGATGGACACTTGTGCTGTTTCCATAATTCGGCTCCTGTGGATAATGCTGCTGTAAACATCAGAGTGCATGTATCCCTTTGAATTAGTATTTTTGTATTCTTTGGGTAAATACCTAGTAGTGTGATTGCTGGCCATAGGGTAGTTCTATTTTTAACTTTTTGAGGAACCTACAAGGAAAACAGATTCTTCACTTGATCTTTAGCCAAAAGACTGAGAAACGATAGGAGAACAGATTCTTATTGAACTTATGCAAATAACTGTAATTGCCATGAAAGAAAGAATACTTACTGAGAGCTTGAATTCCGGAGGGTTCCAGTAAAGAGAAGAATTAAATGTTTCAATTTGTTCACAAAGGAATACTTTATCACATTTCCATAAATCTTAAGAGAAAGTTTCCTTAAATCTGGAAAAGCAAACCTTAGAGAACCAGCAGTGTTTCAAATAAGAGTCACAAAAACTATAATCATTTTCCTCAATTTAGCCCCATATTACTAATTCTAGTTGTTTGGATACAGCTTTTTCTGTTAGTTTTGGATATTCTGACCCATTTTAGTTTTAAGATTTTAAAGAAACCGGGCGCCTGGGTGGCTCAGTCGGTTAAGCGTCTGCCTTGGCTCAGGTCATGATTCCGGGGTCCTGCTCAGCAGGGAGTCTTCTTCTCCCTCTGCCCCTTCCCACTGCGCGCACGCACTCTCTCTCTCTCAAATAAAATCTTTAAAAAGATTTTAAAGATATCAAAAACCTCTGTTTGTAAAAAGTCCTTTTCCTGAATCTCCTTGAAGACAAAACTCATTCCACAAGAGCATCAAAACAATAACTATAAATGACAAAAGACTCAAAAATAGACATGGTTGAAGATCTGATATGAGAGTTCATTATAGAGTAGCTGACAAGGAAATGTAGTTAGTTATTCCTGTGACACATAGCATTTTAATAATTAAAATTTCAAGTGATGACCTTATACCAGAACATATTAAAACTTTAGGAATTTCATTAATTTCTGGAACAGGTAAGCATTTACCCATACAGCATAACCTAAGAAGATTTATCATCATTTGTTTGACAGTGCTTCCCATGTAACTTAACATACCAAATAAACAAGTCTAATTAGGCAAAAAGACTTCATTTACAATCCAAATCTCTGGGAAGTTGGATAAAACCCTCAGAAAGTTCTAAGCACATGCCTAAATAGGATTACAGATCATTATAAATTTAATATTTAAATTTAACCAAGCTGGCAGTAAGAGATTCTACGTGAAGCTCTATGGTTGTTAGCAAAACTTAGCTCCTTTAACATTGAGAAGTTTTAACCTTCTTAAGTAATCAAAGACCTGATAAAGACAAAACATAGAATAAAGAAAAGGTGAAAAACTCTGTTTACATTTTCTTATGAAGAGCAGACCAACAGTCCAAGAAAACTTTGTCTTTTTAACAAGGAGAAAAGCAGAATTCCTTTTTTTCTTAAAGATTAATTTATTTATTAGAGAGAGAGAGTGAGATAGTGAGAGAGTGAGCGGGTAGGCACACAAGCCAGGGGAGGGACAAGGGAAGAGGGAGAGAGAATCTCAAGCAGACTCCCCACTGAGCGCAGAGCCTGCTGTGAGGCTCAATCCCATGACCCTGAGATCATGAGCTGAGCCGAAATCAAGAGTTGGATGCTCAACCAACTGAGCTACCCAGGCGCCCCTTGTACTGGTATACTTTTAAAATCCATTCATTTCCAGGGCGCCTGGGTGGCTCAGTTGGTTAAGCGACTGCCTTCGGCTCAGGTCATGATCCTGGAGTCCCTGGATCGAGTCCCGCATTGGGCTCCCTGCACAGCAGGGAGTCAGCTTCGCCCTCTGACCCTCCCCCCTCTCATGTGCTCTCTCTCTCAAATAAATAAGTAAAATCTTTAAAAAAAAAAAAATCCATTCATTTCGGGCGCCTGGGTGGCTCAGTCGTTACGCGTCTGCCTTTGGCTCAGGTCATGATCCCAGGGTCCTGGGATCAAGCCCCGCGTTGGGCTCCTTGCTGGGCGGGAAGCCTGCTTGTCCCTCTCCCACTCCCCACTGCTTGTGTTCCTTCTCTTGCTGTGTCTGTCAAATAAATAAAATCTTTAAAAAAAAAAGAATCTCTTAAAATAATTTTTAAAAAATAAAATCCATTCATTTCAATCTTAGCCCTGACCATACATAAAATTATTTCCCTTCACAAACATTCTACAACTTTCTTTTTCATTCAGATTTTGTCCTAAGCCTTTTCTCTAACTAGTCTCATTCTAGGACAGAATTTCTTCTTCCCTCAACAAAAGGTATTCCCATTCCTTATATCTTTCTCATGTGTCCCCTACTTTCCTGAAGACAGAGTTGCTTTCCTTATTTCCATCAGTCTTAATTACATTTAGCAGAATTCTAACTCTTAGAAACCTTAATCTCCAGAGAAAATTAAGTAGTAACCAATTGGGAAGAGTCTCTTATACCAGGATTCTTTATATATGAGATTTATGAACACATTTCATAATTTCTAAAACCATGCTTACCAATAGACCCAAGTATCCTCAGTTTCTCCATGGTAAGAAGCCAAAAGCACAAACCTACGTTTAGTAAACAGTGCTTTAGTATTTATTTGGGAAAGACTTAGATATCCAATGAATTCAATCCAATTCATCATTTAATTTAGCAAAACTTCAAAGTTCCAGGTTACCAAAAATTTTGAAAGCTATTTAAAAGTTTTACTTATGAGCCTTTCATTTATTCACCCTACTTGTTTTAACAGTTACCCACAAATACTTTGAGACAAAATTAACCATCATTTAAGTCACCTTTTTGCTGACAAATTGCAACAGAGATAACAAGAGCTTATGTGACCTTCAGTAAACCTTGGTAGAATAAAAGTTTTATATTTAATGCTGATAATTCTAAAGACATGTTCTACCTAATTAAACTAACAAATTTAAATTAGCTGAAATACCAAATATGTTACACCAGGGTCCACTAAAAGTGAATCAGTTTGTTCCCCACTGTCAGTATTTATCCGGGACACCAGTGGGGAAATCTGAAGTGGGTGGTTTGAGTTCAGAGAGGGATTCTCTTCACTTCTTGATAGCCGGGGGGGGTGGGGGCGGGGGGCAGAGGTACAGAAGATGATGGTACAGGAGCTGGTTATGTAATCTGTGCCCAAGGTGGTGCAGAAACAGGAGGAGGGGGAGGTAGAGGCAGAAGAGGTGAGGTGCCACCAGCAAGGCTAGAAGCAGATAAAAGCCCAGAGGGCAGAGAAAAAGGACTCCTGGTCCTAAAGCTTGTCATCTCGGACAGGTGAAGAGACACACATTTTCTTTCGACCAACAGAAAGTGAAAATAGGCAGTCCCTGTTGGGCCGGAGAAGACAGGGAACCTCCCTGAAGTGAAAAGAGTTTCAGCGGCTTCTTGGGAATGTTCCTTAAGGTCCCCATCCCAAGGTATACTTACCAGACAACTAACCCCGGAAATGAGTGAGGGAGAAAACTCCCCCCAAACAACAAGAGTCAGGCAACGTTCATCCAGTCCTCTCAAGATATATTCCAGATCTGTTGCACAAAAGAAGAAGCAAACAAAGATCAGACCAGTAACTCAGGAAAAAGAGGAAGACATATACAGGATCTTGGCAACAACCTGTTTACAAGAGAGACAAGGGAGGGGAGCACACAAAAAACGACAAAACACAGGGAAGGTAGTGGGTTAACAGGAGGTGGTTAGCTGATGGTGGATTGAGTAGAGGTGAGGAGACGAGTGTCCTCGAGCCCCTAAAGGAGTCTGGACAGATCAGGGATTTGGTACAGGGCCATAATGGCCTGACCCTATGGGATCTCAGTCCATTTTCCCTGCCACCTACAAAAAGTTCCAATGGATAAATAGTATTGAACCTTAAAGACCCATTAATGGGCCTTTTTGGGTTTATCATCCTTCAGAGATTATTGAGGCCAAGCATCATTACAGAAGAAGAGGAGGCACTTCTTCTTTAAATCCTCTTGTCCAAATTGACTCCCTTGTGTTAGGAGACAGCCCAAAGGAGAATCCTTTGGGATCAAGGAAGCTGATCCCATAGTTAATTCCTACAAAACGAGGATAGTACATTAACTAATTAGTAGTCCATTACCAAAATCCTTCTCAGCTTCCAAGTGGCATCCCATCAGGAGTATTACTAAAGGCTCCTGGGTTTCAGAGTGGCAGGAGGTGTCTCTGATCTGGACCACTCTGACACCTTTGTACTACCTGAGAAGGGATGTTGACCTCCCTTCACTTCCCTGCAACATCCTAGACTACAGTAGGTGCTGGTGAATGGACTGAATCACCACAGAGATTGGGGCTGCCTCTTTCCATTTGGGGAGGTTGATATATTTAGCAACGAATAATAATACCCTTTTAAGCCTCTAGATCTAGTATTAATGGATGGGGTAAAGGCCATGGCCTTTGTTAAGAGGGGGCAGCTATTCTATACCATATTAAGCATAAGTACTTCTAGCTTGGATATATATATCTTAGATATATATACCCAAGGTAGAAGTGCTTACAATCTGAGAGCAGGTTGGAGAGTACCAAACAGCCCCATGGGGAAGGACAAATGAGAGACATGAAACACCAAAAGTATGGCACTCCTATCTAATCTGAGCAACTTTCTCAAGAGCATTATCCATGATCCAGCCCCAAGGGAGCGGTCCCCCTTTGGGTGGATGTCTCAACTGGGTAATAGCTCCCACTGGTCCCTTTTGGGAAGCACATGGTCAGATGTATCTTAGATTTTATGCTCATTGAGAGATCACACCAGGTTATTTAGGAGGAAACCTTACATGGGAGTCTTCAAATGTACGGCCATCCTAATGACATGTATGGCCTTCCTGTGACTGAGAAGAATGCAGGTATTGAAAGAACAGGTAAAACAAGGAGGGTCTGGTTTCTGAGCCCAGCACCATCATGGCCAAGATACTGTTCTTTATATTGTTGGATTCGATTTGTTGACATTTTGATGTCAGGCAGCAGGAGTTTGTCTTCCCCATAGTACAGCCACAGGCAAGAGGTTTTCTCCTAAGCCCTAGGACAAAACACATTCAGAAGGGTCATACTGTTCAGGACATCTCTGGAAAAGAACAAGTAGAGACTGGGGGAATAAAAGGGACTTAACAAGTCACACCGAGGCTCTTAGATTCCCTCCACAATCACCATGCGGGTTGTTGGCGGATCATGGAGTGCAATGGCCAAGAAAGAATTCTTCAGACATTTTACAGTGCAACTTAGTAAGTCTTTTTTTTTTTTTTTTTTTTTTTACGATTTATCCATATACTTGAGAGTGTGATAGCACACGGTGGGGTGGAGGGGCAGAGGGAGAGGGAGAGAGAATCTCAAGCAGACTCCCCACTGAGTGCAGAGCCCCACACGGGGCTCCATCTCACAACCCTGAGATCATGACCTGAGCCGAAATCAAGAGTCAGATGACCAACCGACTGAGCCACCAATGTGTCCCTTAGTAAGCTTATTTAAATAGCACGGGGACAGGACCCATGGGCAGAAAGAGGTGCACATTTGCTGTATGAAACGGGTGGGTAGATGCTTTAGTGCTCAAGGGGGAGGACACGTGCAGGGAGGATTAGCTCATAAATGTTTCTTCAAGGGGCGCCTGGCTGGCTGAGTCAGTAGAGCGTGCAACTCTTGTTCTTGGGGTTGTGAGTTTGAGCCCCACGTTGGGTGTAGAGATTAACTAAAAATAAAATCTTCAAAAAAATTAAAAAAATTTCTTTGAATTTCTACTTGTGAAACTACTTCCACAAGATTTCTCTGGTGCTTCTCATTCAGTTTGATAATAACTATCAGTGAGGTGTATAGGGAGTTGTGAGACCCTTTAAGAATGTAACAACCGGCACGTATCTGATCCTTATCTAAACTATGCAGGGTATAGGTCAGCCTTCTGGGCTAAAGGTGAACATTTTTCTGCTTCTATCCCTCATCACTTTTTCCACATCAAGTGATATGATCATGTGCCTTATGTATTCTGTTGCAACAATGGATTACATTGATTAATTATTGAATATTGAACTAGCTTCGCATTTCTTAGATAAACTCCACCTGGTCATTATATATTATTGTTCTTTATATTGTTGGATTCAGTTTGTTGATATTTTGTTGGCCGTTCTTACATTCATGTTGATGAAGGCTATGGGATATTGATTTACAGTTTTCTTGTACTGCCTTTACCTTTTTTTGATGTCAGGATAATGCTGGCCTCATAAGATGAGTTACAAAGTGTTCCCTTCCCCTTAAGAAGAGATATGGAGAATTGGTGTTATTTCTTCTTTAAACCTTTGGTAGAATTCACCAGTGAAACCATCTGAACCTGGAGTTTTCTTTTTCGAAAGTTTTTTTTTTTATTGTATTTATTTATTTGAGAGAGAGGGCATGAACCAGGGGAGGGACAGAGGGAGAGGGAGAAGCAGACACCCCACTGAGTGTGGAGCCTGCTGCAGGGCTTGATCCCAGGACCCCAAGATCATGCCCTGAGCCGAAGTCAGATGCTTAAGTGACTGAGCCACCCCAGGCACATCTTTTTTCAAAAGGTTTCTAACCACAAATTTAATTTCTTCAGTAGATAAAGCAATACTCAGGTTATCTATTTCTTCTTGGCTGAGTTTTGGTAGTTTGTGGCTTTCAAGGAATTATTCGATTTCATTCAAGTTCTTGAATTTATGTACACAGAGTTGTTGAAAATATTTCCTTGTTGTCCTTTTAATGTCTGTGTGGTCTGTAGTGCTATCCCCTCCTTCATTCCATATTGGTAATTAGGTCGTCTCACTTTTATTCTCAGACTAGAGGCTTAACAATTTTATTGGTCCTTTGAAAGAACCAGCTTGTTGTTTTCACTGATTTTTCTCTTTATTTTTCTGTTTTCAGTTTCACTAGTTTTTAGTCTTCTCTTTATTATTTCCTTCCATCTTTCTTGTTCCATAAGCCTTGGATCAGGGTCACTGATCAAAAACAATTATTAAATTACAAAATGTATTTTTAAATGTATTCTTTGGAGAACCATTCTAATATTTTTCCACGCTTTGTCCCTTTGCAGTTGACTGGTCTGAGCGTCTCCAATGGAAAGGACCAACTTGTAGTGTTCCATACAAAAGACAACAAAGACCTCATTGTCTGCCTCTTCAGCAAACAACCAACCCATGAGAGTCGAATTGGAGAACTTGTTGGAGTCCTGGTGAATCATTTCAAGAGGTAAAGCTTGATTTTTGTAACTGAGGCACGTCTTGAGCATATGAAATCTTTCATCATAATTCTCACTGAACTTGTATTGGGCCAATTTCAGTGTACTGAGTTACTTTCCTTTATAAGAACAACTTAAATCATCTGTTTCACAGAAGGCAAAATTAGCATCCAGGCGTAGTTTCAAGACTGGGAATGAGCCTCTACTTTTCCAGCCTCCAGCTGAACCAACAATGAGAGATTTCCCCACCAGTGATTTCTTCATTGCCAATCCAAATGTAGTTAAGACAGAAAAATGACTTTATATTCTTATTGTCACAGCTTCTCGTTTATTCCAAATATAATCAGTGAGTGTGTCTAATGTGAATATAAATTAGAAGACAGGTTTAAGATGACATATTGTTCATGAAGACTAAAGGAATTTCTGAGAGAGGCAACAACCTATACAAAAACATGGAGTTTGGGTAGCACATGGCATAGTCACAGTAAACCTAGATGATGTCGGCCGGGGGGTGGGGGAGGGGGAGTGTTTTGAACAGTGATGTGAGAAATATACACAGCACAGACCCAGAGGGCACTGTGGACCAGTGAATGATCATTTTAAGCAGGGGAGTGATTTTGTCTGGTTACTTATTGGAATTGCTTTAGAGATGGAGTTTTCCTTCCTTGTGGGACATCATGGAGTATTTGGGGTAGGGTGTTTCTGACTCCAAAGGCAGATCTTCTTCCCACTGTGGCAGACTGTCTCTGCCTCCCCACCACCCTGATGCCAGGGAAAAACCACTTCTCAAAACTCAGTGACTGAGAAATGAGTCCAGTCTCCAGTTCCATTTCTTCCTACACGACACTTCCTAAGTTGCCAGAAGTAATCAAGTCTTCTTTATTAGTAGTGGTTTTTTCTTTAGTTTAGACATAGCTTTTCTTTTTCTAAGCAAAGACATCTTTAGAATCAGATGTCCCCCCTGTCTAATTCGACTGTGTTCATTTTTGCGGACCAACGTGTGCAGTATAACTTTAGAAGTGCACTGCACAGACCGTTTGTTTTGTTATTAAACCTTGTACTCTAGATCGAAGTAGATCTTTACCTGTGTAGTTAAATGTTTTTCAATGGTGTAAATTAAAAAAAAAAAAAATGTGTAATGGTCACCTGGTGGAAAAAAATAAGAATCTAACTAAGGAATTACCCCGAAATAATGGTAAACAGATAGGCCTTTGAAAAATTCCCTTCCGTCTGCCAAAGAGAGGGAAGAGAAATACTGAGGCATTTAGAATGGAAGGGGAAGACCTGGCAAAGGCATCTCTCCAGTAATGCCTGCCACTCGAATTAGCAGGCTTATCTTCCTCTTACTATTTAGTTCTAGCAAAGTAAGGATAATTCAAGGGATTTTAATTTGGATGCCTGTACTAATGAATAGTTTTCTTCGCCTGGGAAATTAAAGTATTTTTCTCAATCCGGGTCCTTGTTTAGCAAATTCCAACTCCTGTTAAAATACTTCTGTAAGGATCTGTACCTCTGAAACAAATAATGCAATGAAGAAGATAGCAGGAGGGGAAGAATGAAGGGGGAGACATGGGAGGGGGAGACCAACCATGAGAGACGATGGACTCTGAGAAACAGAGGGTTTTAGAGGGGAGGGGGGTGGGGGGATGGGCTAGCCTGGTGATGGGTATTAAGGAGGGCACATTCTGCGTGGAGCACTGGGTGTTACGCACAAACAATGAATCATGGAACACTACATCAAAAAAAAAATACTTCTGTAAGTGACAGAAAATGTGAACCTGGTTCTAGAACTGTCAATTGCTTTCTCTCCCTCACATATGCATTCTGAGATAACATTTCTAGTTGCAGTCCCTCCTATCTTTAATATATGGAAGAATTTTAAATGTCTTTTAAAATTATAAATGGAAGGAAGAGATGAAGGCTGTCAAAACGCTAGATTTTTTATAATTTATTCTGGATGTTCCTATTCTGTGAATAAAAGGTCAAGTATAGATAAGAGATAAAATCCCTCCTCCCAGCCCCCAGAAAATTCAGGCTTGGAATTTTGACTTAGTATTAGTCATCAACTTGTTGTTGACTTCTTTAGGAAAGGTTAATTTGATTTCTGTTCTGTTTTCCTTTATTGTCAAGTATCATATCATTGGTGTAACTTTGAAAATTATATTGTGTTTTACAAGTAGTGATGTGGCACATGATCTTATTTGTACCTGGGTTAATTGTGGAAATCCACAGATTAGAGGGATTTAAGTTCAAACCAATATTTTATCTCCCAGATAATTTTCCTGAAGAACATTCTGAGAGGTTCTCTGGTTAGAAGTCAGAAGGAAAGGGATCAAAATAACAAAATGTACCATTGATAAACTAGATCTGTGTCACCATTAAAAATTTATAAAGGGGCGCCTGGGTGGCTCAGTCATTAAGCATCTGCCTTCTGCTCAGGTCATGATCCCAGGGTCCTGGGATCAAGCCCCGCATCGGGCTCCCTGGTCTCTCCCACTCCCCCTACTTGTGTTCCCTCTCTCACTATCTCTCTCTGTCAAATAAATAAATAAAATTTTTTAAAAGAGAGGATTTAGGATTTAAAAATCTATGAGCAACATTCCAACCAAGTTTCAGAGACAAGAGGAACAAGTAAAAAATTTTGAAAAAAAAATTAATTTGGAGATGGAGATTTGGGCATCATATTTTGTTAGGCCAACACAGTGCTATACCCAAAACAAATAAGGATAGCACAAGAAAAGAAAATTATACTCCAGTCCCACTTTCATGTGGAGATTTTTTTAATCCGAAATAAAATGCCCCCAAATTGATCCAAGAGTGCCTGGGGCCTAAAGAAACTTATTCTAAGTCATGCTGACCCCCGTGTAGGAAGGAGGGTAAAGAGAAAGGACATACCCAGCTGAGGGAAGAAGCGGCCTCACGCAGAGGATACTGCAGTGTGGAGAGAGGTTGACGTGGTGTGAGGTCACAGCCTGAACTGAAGCTTATAGGACCACCCTACCTGGTACCCTCATCTCTTCAAGAACTGCATTTCAGCGAATAGCTGCCCCCCCAAAGCAAATAATAAACCAGAAAGAAAAGATCAAGAGAACCATGCATAGGCAATATGAAAAGAAGGAACAAAGAAAATAAGGAAAGGCAAATAAAGAAAAATATGGGAATTATCTTTACATTAAAAAAAAATTTAAAGGACAGCTGAAGCACAGACCTGTCCAGAAACACCTGATATAGCCGGAGCAGCGAGTCCTGGCTCTATTCCACAGACCAGAAATTACACCAGAGGGGAGGGAGGGGACCCCAGGTCAAAGACCAGTAGATAGTATGCTAAGGGAGTGAAACAGGCTTCTTTACTGTGGTTCTTCTCAGAGGCTTTCATATGCCCTGGTTTATTTTAGGGGCGCCCGACTGGCTCAGTGCGTAGAGTATGTGACTCTTGATCTTGGAGTTGTGAGTTTGAGCCCCACATTAGGCATGGATCCTACTTAAAAACAAAGTCTTTTTTAAAAATGCCTTTGTTCATTTTAAATACAGCCAATAAGAAAGCTGTAAGGACGTGTATGTATATAATATGTGTATTCATATATGAGTATGTATTATAGACAATTTCTGATTGCAGGAAATGGGTAACACTGTCTCTCTCTGGAGGGGGAAGGGGAGATAGGTACTGGGAGAAGGGAAGGAGGGAGATTTGTTTATTTTTTCACTCTAAACCTTTTGCAATAAATGTATGTTACTTCTCTAAAAATCTTCTTCATTTTAATAATAAACAAGTGGCAGCTGGTTTTGAGGCCTATTATAGGTGGCTCTGAATTCATGGTTATTTTCTTTTCCTGTTCAGAGAAGTAGACAAGAACAAAAGAACCTTCTGAGTGAATGATCTATCTCATAGCATCTGAATACTTTGAAAAAAACCCAAATAAAAATCTCTTGGATACACCTGAAACTAAATGTAACATTGTGTGTCAACTATACTCACATAAAAACAAACAAAATTTTTTTGAAGTAAAAAAAAAAAAAAGATAAAAATAAACCGCCAACCAAACAGAAAGCCTCTGCGAATATCCTCCTTGCATGTGGCCCTGTTGTCGAGGGCACGTGGGCCCAGGGCCAGGTCTCCTCCTCGGTGGCAGCCGGGCCAGAGTGTGCCAGGCCGGTCTGCTCTGCAGCGGTTATGAAGATGGCTGGCTTGGTGTTTGGCTTGTGTCTCAGCCTCAGCAGCGGCGACCTGCTGGTAGGGAGCTTTCCTGCCCACTGGCGAACAGATGGTCTCACGTCGGCTGCCGGGGCTGCAGAGTCACCAGAAACCCTGCGATACTGAGCCATCAGAGGACCCATCTGCCCTAAGCAGCTGTCCAGGCATTTGCCTGTCTGGATGGTGTAACCCCAGTCTCAGGCATAGAAACTTCTTTTTCCTTTTCTTTTTCTGTGGATGAGAGCCAGAAGTCAGTGCTGTCTGCTTCTTGTTTTTCGTAAACAGTATCTTTAATATCTGCTTAATAAAAAGAGTGCCGTTGCTTCTGTTCTTTTAACTCAGGGCTAGACTCAGACCAATAAGCAGGCCATTGGTCTGGCCCCGGGGAGTACAGGCGGGGGGCTGGGGAAAGGAGGCCTCCTGACCAGAGGTCCGACAGCCACTGCTCACTGCCTCCCCACCGCTCCCGTGTGTGTCTCCTTCTCCTCTGTCCCTGACCCTGACCCCAAATACGCCTTCTCATGTGTTCCCCTGATCTGTATTCCCAGAGTGCTTTCCTTGAATGCCGGGTTACTAATCATAGCAGAGGATACTGCAGTGTGGAGAGAGGTTGTACATAACAACTTAAAATATTAAGTAAAGATAAGTGAAAATAATGTAGGTAGCCAACTATAGAGGCTAGAGATTATGATTAGGAGGAGTTTGGGCCATTTAAAATTATAATTACTGAAGGCATCTCATTGATGGCAGGAGAAAAGTGAGTGGCCAAAATTCACCATCCTCTGCCTCCCAGGATAGATACACATGTGAAAACACAGAAAGAGATCCCGACCTCCCATAGTACTGGAAACTGGAAATGTTGCTCAGCCCCAGGCCCACTGAGAGGGACATCCTTCACCTCTGCTCACATGTCACCTCATCAGGCCTTTGCTGACCGTCTTGTTAGAGAACAGCAGTTCACCGCGCCCCAAGCGCTCCCTGTCCCCCCGCCCTGCTTAACTTTTCCCCCAGCTCTCATCTCCAACTGTGACACTATCTTTACTCGGTTCTTTATCACATGTATTCCAACTAGAATGCAGGCCCCATGTCAGCAGGGACTACGCTTCTGTTGTTGGCTGCAGTTGCCCTCGTGTTCAGAACAGAGCCTGGCACTGAGAGGACCCCCAGTAGGTCACCAGTGACTGCCAAGGCTGGCTGCCGGGGCCCACCAGCTGTAGGACACTTCCGGCCCTTCCTCTTGCCAACCAGAAGGTGGTGATGGAGCCCTCCTTGTATAGGAAAGAAAGGAAGAACCCTGTTACAATTTCCTTCCCTTTAGGAATACCTCTCTCCTGTACGGGTTACAAGATTACAGCTCTAAGCAATGTAAAACATCTGGGGACAGAAGTGAATAGGGATTTCCAGATATTAAATCAGAAACTAAGAGAGCTACCAGGAGAGCCCTGGGCACGCTGTATGCTAGGGGTTGCAACTTTTTGTTTACTTCTTTTTAACAACTGAAGAACTACAGGTAATTTCAGACTCCCCTTGTCAGTAAGCTGACAGGGACACGAGATGTAGGGATTCCTGCTCAGATCGGCAGCTGCAGAATAAGTAAAAGACTTCAAAACCACAACTAGAGGCTGTGGGCATCAGCCGCTCCCCAGCTGAAAGGCTGAGAAATGGATTCTCACTGGGAACAGGGAGAGTGGGAGAAGGAACCCAACAGAATCCATATGCACCTTTTGTGCAAGAGCCTCTGGACTGAATAGCTGTCTCCTTAGCTGTGAGGCCTGTAAAGGAGCACAACGGCAGTAAGAAGGACTCAGACTTCTTTTCAACTTGTCTCAAAAATGATGAAATGGCACATATTCTATAATTGTCATTTTAAATGTGAAAAACAAAAAAAATAATATATTTTAAAGTTATGAGATTATTTTAGAATATCTTTTCTCCCAGAAACAAAGCAACTAGTAACATATATAGATTCACATAAAATGTTCATAGTGGAAAAAAAAAATCATCTCAATCCATGCACCATCTTTGGTAAGATAGAATCATTACCAAATGAAGCAAGGAGTTATATCACAGTCTTAGGAGGAAGGGTATCAGGCCTAGAGATATCATAGAAAAATGAAAAGAATCCAACTGAGGCTCTAAAGAGAAAAGAAATTTTGGTACGAAATAGAAAAGGAAAGCAGCTTATATTACTAGATGACTCAGAGAAATTGTCAGAAAAAAAAATCGGGGAACAATTTGTCAAAGGATACTGTATTGCTTGCTGACCAAAAGAAATGAAGGGGAAAAAAAAAGAAAGGGAAAACAAGCCCAGCCTAGCTAAATTATGCCATTCAGAATTAGTAACTTCTGGCTTTCCATATCTGAGGCTTCTCTGATACAAAACAGTTCTTGGTCTTCTCTGTTTAGCATATGCGTGAAATTAACAGACCTAGTAGAAATGAGTATTTGACAGGAAACAGGCCGTGTGGCTTCTGGCCTAGCTCTGCCACCAGCTAGCTCTAAGGTCTTGAACAGATCAACCTTTTTTGTTCTACGGTTTATGTGTAAGATTAAAGGTTTGCACCAAATTTGTTCATTCAGTTAAAATATATATATATTTCTGTTCACATAATGATGAAAAAGTCCTGGCAGTGTTTCCCAACACTGTAAATAAACTTCACACTACTGAATTGTACACTTACAAACGAGTAAGATGGTAAAAATGAAAGGGTTGGTTAGCCAGCACCATAGAAAACAAGGGGAAAAAAATATTTCTTGAGGTTCAGTCACACATCAGACATCATCTTATGGCATGGGAATACATGAAGTATTCTCTCTCCCTCAAGAAGTTGGTGGTCTATTGAGGGAGACTAGTGTATAACTCATAATAAGTTTGTAGAAGTATAGAGAAAGTAACTTAAAGCACAGAGGTCAGGGTATGTCTCTTGATGGGAGAAAGAGATGGGGAAAATGTTCTGGAGAAGCCTCATCAAAGAGAAGTGGCATTTGTACTAGGCTTTTTAAAAAGAGATCTCCAAGTTAAAATGGCAGACTTGCACTTCTAGCCAAGATGGAGTAATAAGGATGAGATTTACTCTCCTTTCTGATGCATCCATAAGCAGACAAAATACATGAAACAGTCATTTCCAAGATACTGGGTATCAGACAATAAAGGATGATGATTCATGAAAAACAACAAGCAAATGAGATGGGCCCTACGGTTGCCCCAGCTTACTGCCTTGAGGGAATATGCAGGCCATGGCAGAAGGAGGGAGAGAACCATCGTGGAACCTGGGAGACTAAGGCCACAGAACTTTGCAGGACAGGGTAACAGGAGAGAGTTACACAGAGAACTCTGGAGACCTGCAGGGATCCCTGACGTATTCATCTGAGTACTGATCAGTGCATGTGTATTTAGAACACTACCTGAGAACAAAAGAACAGTACAAAAAGGTTAGCAGTAACAATGCCTGGCATCACAGAGAGTGAAGAGTAGTTTCTGTTCCCAGTAGCCAGACTGGGGAACCTCATCATTCACAGGGCACTGAGTATAGTACATACAAGGGTCTTGCTTCAGTAGTGGGGAATAATTGGCCCTAGGCTTAGCACTGCTCTGGTTTCCTCTGATAAATCTTAAAAGCTAGATCCAAAAAGATCAAACTGGGGCACCTAGCTGGCTCAGTCAGTAGAGCTTGAGACTCTTGATCTTGGGGTGGTGAGTTTGAGCCCCTGTTGGGTGTAGAGATTACTAAAAATAAATAAATGAAAACTTAAAAAAAAAAAAAATAAGATCAAGGGACACCTGAGTGTCTCAGTCAGTCAAGCATAGGTCTTCAGCTCAGATCATGATCTCAAGGTCCTGGGATCAGGCCCCATATGAGGGGCTCCCTGCTCAGTGGGGAGTCTGATTCTCCCTCTGCCTCTGCCTCTCCCCCTCACCCCTGCTCGTGCACATGCACTCTCACTCTCTAAAATAAATAAATAAAATCTTAAAAAAAAAAAGATGAAATTATTTCCAAATAACTTCAACCCAGAAAAAGCTCAAGAATATTTAAAGGAGGGTGCCTGGGTGGCTCAGTCGTTAAGCGTCTGCCTTCGGCTCAGGTCATGATCCCAGGGTCCTGGGATCGAGTCCCACATTGGGCTCCCTGCTCAGCGGGAAGCCTGCTTCTCCCTCTCCCACTCCCCCTGCTTGTGTTCCTGCTCTCACTGTCTCTCTCTGTCAAATAAATAAATAAAATCTTTAAAAAAAAAAATATTTAAAGAGGGGCGCCTGGGTGGCTCAGTCGTTAAGTGTCTGCCTTCAGCTCAGGTCATGATCCCAGCGTCCTGGGATTGAGCCCAGCATTGGGCTTCCTGCTTGGCGGGATGTTACTGACAAGGTGTTGCAGATTTCTTGTCAGTAACAATGAAAGCAAGAAAACAGTGGAACAACATCTTTTGTTTGTTTGTTTTAAGTTTATTTTTTTAGTAATCTCTACACCCAGCATGGGGCTTGAACCCACAACCCTGAGATCAAGCATCTCATGTTCCTCTGACTGAGCCAGCCAGATGCCCCAGAACAACATCTTTGAAGTACTTAGGGAAAAAACTGTCAACCTGTAATTCTATATCAAGCAATAATAGCTCTCAAAAATGAAGATGAGGGGCGCCTGGATGGCTCAGTTGGTTAAGCCTCTGACTCTTGATTTCAGCTCAGGTCATGATCTCAGGGTTGTGAGATCAAGCCCCACATTGGGCTCCACACTGGGGATGGAGCCTGCTCAAGATTCTCTCTCTCCCTCTCCCTCTGCCCCTCATCCCCCCCCGACACACTCTCTCTCTCTAAAAAGAAAATAAAAAATAAAATGAAGATGAATTCAAGACTTTTCAGAGACAGAGAAACTGAAAAAATTCCTTACCAGTAGACTCACAGTACAAGAAATGTTAAAGGAAATCCTTTAGACAGAATAAAAATATACCACATGAGAATATAGATCTCCACAAATGATTAAAGAACAATTAGAAATAAGAGCTACATGAGTAAATATATAAAATTCTTTCCTTGTTATTTCATTCTTTTTAAAAGATAATTATCTGTTTTAAAAATAGCAGTAACAAAGTAATATGGGTCAATTCATGAAGAGAATATAACAAACCTAAATGTTTATGCCTCTAATAAGAGAGTTTCGAAATATAGGAATCAAAACTGATCTGCAAGGGAAAATGGACAAATCCACAGTTATCACTGGCAAGTTCAGTACCCCTCTCTCAACAGTTGATAGAACAAATCAACAGAAAATAAGTAACCGAATTGACCTAATTAACATTTATAGGACCTAACAACATCAGAACCCACATTCTTTTCAAGTACACATTTGCCAAGATAAACTATATTCTGTCTGAGCCATGACACAAGTCACAATTAATATAACAGATTCTGAGATCCCTGCCATCATGAAATAATAAAAAGATCTCTGATAAATCCCTAAATAATTGGAAGCTAAATAACACACTTCAGAGTAACCAGTGGGTCAAAGAGGTAATTAAAAGGAAGGATAAAAAGTATTTTGAACTGCATTAAGATGAAAACACAACATATCAAAATTTGTGTCATGCTTCTAAAAGCATACTTAGATGGAAATTTATAGCACTAAATACCTAGACTAGAAAAGAAGAAAGGTCTCAAATCAGTAACCTCAGCTTCCTTTTCAAGTAACTGGGAAAACAACAGCAAATTGGACCAAAGAAAATGGAAGAAAGAAAATAATAAAGATCAGAGCTGAAATCAATGAAATAGAAAAATGAAAGCAAATATCAAGGAGACCAAAATAAAATTGATAAGCATCTAGTCAGATGATGAGGAAAAACAGAAGACACAAATCACCAATGTCAAGATGGGACTTGCATACAGATTCTGTGGCTATTAAAAAGATAACCAGGATATATCTTTATTAATATTTTATGCCCATAAGTCTGGTAGCTTAGATGAAATGGACAAATTCCTTAAAAGGCACAGACTATCAGAGGTCACACAAGAAGAAATAAATAACCAGAATAGTTCTGTGTCTATTCAAGAAATTGAATTAGCAGTCAAAACTTTCCCACAAAGAAAACTCACAAGTTCAGATGGCCTCACTGGTGAATTCTATACTCTTAAGGCAGAAATAATATGAATTTTGTACAAGCTCTTCCAGAAAATTGAGATCCTTCCCAACTCATCCCATGAGGCCAGCCTTATCCTGATACTAAAACCAGACAAAAAAATATCACAAGAAAAGACAGAACTACAGCAATACTCACTGGGCAGGGAGATGTGAAAAAAAAATCTAAGGAAAATTTAGTGTTCCACTCTAGCAGTATATAGAAGGAAAAATCAAATTCAACAATATGAAAACTGAATAATACATATGACCAAGTGAGATTCATCTGAGGATGATTTAACATTCAAAAATCAATATATGTAATTCACCATGTAAATAAACTAAAAGGAAAAACCATATGACATTTCAATAGATGCAGAAAAAGCATTTGACAAAATTCAATGTACATTTCTGATAAAACTCCCAGCAGACTGATAACAGAAGTAACTTCCTTAATCTGATGAAGGGCATTTATGAAAAATGTCAAGCCAGTATCATATTTAATAATGAAAGACTGAATGCTTTCTCCCTAAAATAGGATTCAGTACTATTGGATAACTGTATTGTCCATTTGGGATAATTGTATTAATTGAATAATTTGTATCATCACTTTCACAATATCATTTTGGAAAACAGGACAGTTTTTTTAAAAGTTGAACACACACCTGCCATCTATTTCAGTCCTGCCGCTGCAGGAAATGAAAGTAAACAGCCACATACAAACCTATACACAGATATTCAGAGCAGCTTTATTTGCAACAGCCAGACACCAGGAAAAATCCAAAGGTCCATTAACAGGTGAACGGAGAAGCAAACTGCTGTCTGTCCAGACCGTGGACTCCTACCCAGCAGTGAGAAAAATGAACTGTGTATACACACTATGAACTTCAAAATTCCTTGCAAAATGAATGCTTGATGAAAGAGGCCCACCTGAAAAGTGTACATACCATATGATTTCATTTATATAAAACTCTAGGAAATACGAATTAATCCATAGTAGCAGGAAGCAGATTAGTGGTTGTCTGAGAAGGGAGAGTGAGTGGGGAGGGGCAGGGAGACGGGATCGCAAAGGGGCACAGGAAACGTCGGGAGGTGATGGGTATGTTGAGCGCAGTGCTGCTTTCATGGGTACATCCACACCTCAAAACCTGTCAGATTACATACGTTAAATATGCAGAGTTTATTGTATGTCAGTGATACCTCAATACCGTTGTTAATAAGTGTGGACCTCGGATCTGGTGCCTGGGGAGGGATGTGCAGGGGAAAGGGGCAGTGTATTTGGGGCAGAAGAAAGCAGGAACAAAGCCTTAAAGGAAATACTTGAAAATACACAGGCCCTGTATAAGAACAGTGAGCGGGAGTCCAGTGCAGTGGCTAGGTGGAGGGGAGTGGCAAGGAAAAACTACCAGAAAGGGAGGTAAGAAGGACCGGATTGTCAAGGACTTGAAGGCACTTTAATTTAGAGTTTGATGCCAAAGTCAAAGGAAGTCACCACGGAGAACACGCAGAGTGTGAGAAGAGGGGTCAGGCTGGAGGCCTAGGGGATTCCTGGATTTCACGGACGGAAGCTCAGAAAGATAGGAGGATGCTTGGGCAGAGTCACCATGGTCAAGTGCCTCAGCAGGAAAGGGGATTCAGACCCCAGAAAAGTCCATTTGACTTAGCAGCCTTTGGAAGTGCCTTTAGTAAACTGTTGGTGGCAAAAGCCAAATTGTTGGGGAAAAAAGAAAATTATAAGAAAGATTGTATGAAAGTATAGTCTGATCTTTAAGATATTAGCGTCTCTTTTGATGCTAAATTCTGTGATTTTAAACTCAAAAGTTTAATTGTTTATACCGCACAAGTTTAAGAAGACCAGCTCCCAGCACCTGTCGTGTAGGCGAGAACCTGAAAAGCCAGTTGTAGGAGATGTGTCCCAAACTCAGCCAGCTCATCCTGATTCCCAGGTCAGCAAGGTCCTGCAGTGGTTATTCTACCAGCTGTCAAAGCAGTGATTCTGTAATTGGGAAGTAGCTGGGGGTCCTGAGAAGACCGGGCTTCAGTTCTTAAACCCCTGCACATAGGGATTCTGATGCCCTTGAGACTCACTGCCCCTGGGACCCCCCCCCCGTCATTTGATGGTGGTTTATTGGACCTCTCATATGGTTGAAAAAAAGAACTTAGGACCGCTCACAAAGGGAGATAGTTTTACCAAGGAACTTATTTCATGTATACGAGATTTCAAAGCTGTGTTCTGTTACCTTCTTAGGTACAGTTTCTGCCAACCATTTCTTCTGTTTTATAAACCTGAGCATTCTAACAGGTAACTCGAGGTCTCTTTGAAACTTGTTTCTGAATGTTGAGAGTTCCATCTGTTAGATTCTTATTTAGGCTCTGTTTTCAGCTCTCACAAGTGGAATCTCAGTCATATTATTCACTATTTTGTGACTAGACTGTGACTCCTTGGTAAATAAACTTACCGTTGTTGTTAGTTAAATAATAGGCATCTGTTCAGAAGAGCAGAACTCAAGCCTGAAAGTATACCTTTGGCAAAATGAAAGGTATAAAATAAACATCCAAGCATCTGACAAGTCTTAATTAATTGTTAGATATCACACATTATCTCTGCTCTGAATCACTTATTCTTTTTAATAAATTTTTTTCCAAATACTTATTTAAGTAGTCTCTACACCCAGCGTGGGGCTCAAACTCGACCCCAAGATCAAGAGTTGCATGTTCTTCCAGCTGAGCCAGCCAGGCGCCCCTCACTTACTCTTTTCCAAAGAGTGGCAATAATAAACCAAAGCTGATGTTGATCAGATTGAGAAAATACGGATATTAACCCACAGAAGCACGTTTCTTAGGCACACGGACTACCATCATATTTAGCCTGGTTGGGTGGTTTTGATATCCTGACCAGGGTCTGAGGTGTTTTTGATATGTATTACAGAATTTTCTTTATTGTACTGTTAGAAAATGTTTTCATCTTTATTTTATACAAGATTAGAGTTAGAACATCACAGTGTCCTAAGAAAGCCTTGGCAGTTGGCTCATACAGGTCCTAAGTGGGCTGCCCTTTGTTGAGTCCATCCTGGACAGAAGAATAAGAGGGTCAGGGAACCCAGGTTCCTTTAAATGTAAAGCTTTAAAAACTTGCCATCGGTCCCAGGACTTGGAACCTAAATAGCCACTAGGACAGAGTAGCTACCTTGTGAGCTCTGCATTGTTATTTGTCTTGCACACTTGAGAAAATAGACATTTTGACATGCTTCCTCTTCCTTCTCCCTGACTCACCCCTGATCTACCTAGCAATGAGCTAAATTACTGCAGTTTTGTTCTCGGATTCTATTAGTGGATTCCCTTTAGTAGGTAAAAAAGAATCAAATATAAGGCTTTTTGTGGCTTTGAGGTTCCTGTCTGCCTTGTTTCTGCACCCCTCCACTGTTGCCACGTCTCTCGGATGAGGGCATTGATTGACCACAAACCCAAATAAAAAGATGCTTCCTCAGTGTTACACATAATAGGAATCTGCCTTTTAAAAAGGTCCATTTTCTTTCTCCTTGCCACGGGTACATGAACCCTCTGGGCTGATGGCCACTAGGGGTAGTTGAGCAGAGAGTCATCCTGGGAATTCTCCAGACTGTGTGACAAATTCTTTCCTGACCCTTCAGTCCAGCTGTCATTTCTCTGAGGGGCAGCCATCTGGGCAAACTCCAAAGCAAAGGAACAGGAACCCTAAAAAGAGAACAGAGAGAAAACAAAGTTAGGAGAAGACCACCCCAGAGGGAACGGTGAGTAAAGGCCATGGTATGAAATGGAAAGAGGAGGCCTCCTGAGCAGACAGAGCACTCACCACATCCAATAAGGCTAAAATAGTAAGATCGGTATCCATAAGTCACCCCCAAAATCACTTTCCGTGTTGTGTACAGTCACACCACATGTAGATTTGATGCTATTTAGCCAAACAAAACGTATTCTAAGTGTAAGACTGATAATAACCTTATTAATTTCTATTTCACGCATTCAAAATTTTCATCGGTAAGTAAAAGGATACAAAAGAAATCGAATATAAGACTTTGTAGCCTGAGGCTCCTGCCTAAAGATTTTTTAATGGGTTAAGCTATATAGACCAGATGAACCGATGGTGGTAGGGGGTGGAAATGCAGGGAATGTGAAGGACATTGGGTCTGGACCAAAAGGAACCTCAGATCATTTAGATCCGTGTTAATTATTTCAGTTTTACCCTAAAATATCTTCATCATGCTTTAGTCTTACGTGACAGAATATAAACTGGATTTTTTTTTCATCAAAATTGGTGCTTTACCTTTGATTTCTATGTGTCAACTTTTTATTGCTTTTATTCATAACAATAATAGTAACAGCTACTCCTTAAGGTCCTAATATTGCGCCCGTTTATTCAGATAAATTATCTGATTTACTCTTCAAAGTGACTACAACAAAGGAGACATACTTACCCATTTTACAGGAAGAAAGTGGGGTTCAGAACCTATAAATGAATTAAAATTTTAAAAATAAAAATAAATAAAAACAGAACATATGAGCGATTTACCCAAGATGACATAGCTAATACATGACAGAGCAGAGTCAAATTCAAGTTCTCTGACTCCAAAGCTCATGATCTCTGAAAGCCACTGGCTTTAAGTTAGGACCGGGAGCCTAAAAAGCTCCACAGGGATAAGCTTCTTGATTTTTCCCAGGACTTCAACTGCAGCTCATCTTGTATGCCTTTGCTTTCATTTCCTCAGTCTCTAATAATGAGCCCAGCTCAAAAAATGCCAGGCCTTCACAGGAAAGTTAGATGCCAGAGATACAGCAGTAAGCAACACCCTGTTCCTTACCACACCAAGTGTGCAAATGGATAATGGGAAGCGGTTACAGTTGTGCCTGGGGCCATGAAGGTGGACTGGGGGTGCTGGAAATAAAGAGGTTTGCTAAGAAAAGTATTAGGGAAGACTTACAGGAAGGCATGTATGTAGCCTGATCAAGGAACAATTTGTAGGGGCACTGCCTATATTTTGGAGGAAATAAGATTGAACTGATTTACTTAACATATTATAATTTAAACTAATTCCATTGAATTTGCCAGCCTTACACAATTTCATCTTGTATGCGTCAGTCTGAGTAATCATTCCTTGCCAGGACTGATACAATTGTGTTCCCTCTGTCTACTGTAAACAGTCCTACTGTTTACAGTAGACAGATGGAGACAGAAGACAGTAAGACTTCTTTCGTGGGAAGTCTTAATTGGGACTGAAATTATACCTAAAACTGAATAAATGTGAATTCTCAGCACTTATACTGGGTGCTAAAAGACAATGGAAAATTGTTTTTAAAGCCCTGAGGAGAAAGTATTGTCGACCTATATAATTCTTTACCCAGCCGAAGTATCAGTCCAGTGTGAAGTTAAAAAAAGAAAGGGAGGGAGGGAGGGAGGAAAGAGGGAAGGAAGAAAGAAAAGGAAAACAAAACAAAACAAAAAGCCAAAATGAACAAGGGGGGAAAAAAATCAGAAAAGCAGGGCGTTTTCATACATCCTTTCTTAGGAAATGTTCTGAGGATATATTCCAACAAACTATGGTAATAAAAGAAGAAAGAGGAAGATATGTGAGCCAAGAGACAGTAGATCCAAATCAGGAGGGAAACAAAGTCCAAGTGGGAGCTGGTGGTGTAGACTTTTTGAGCCATCAGTCTAGCTCTGGGCAAGGGCTTCAGTGAATGGGACCTGGGGAAAGGGGGATTCCAAGGGTTTTATTCTCTCCTTAAAAGGCAAGACCATCATAAAAGAGAAAAGGCAATTGTCAATTCCACAGGGGGAGAAAACAGTCAAGAGAGAACATATTTGGGGTTATTACTTAAGTACTTCATTAAGTAGTGAATAATAATTACCTGATTGCAATAATAAAGCACTGCTTGGTTTCCAGCTTTTGGACTTAATCTTAGACAAAGTATAGAAGCCTTAGTTACGTTACAAAACATGAGTTGATTATATTAATATTTTTTTAACGCCTTCTATGTTCTGGGCACTGCTGTAGGTGATGGGGATAGAGACAGTGAACAAAACAGCCCTTGGCACTCACATTCTAGAAAGGGGGGTAAGCAATGAACACATGTAAATAAGTAAGATAATGTCTAGAGTCTATGGAGAAGATAAAATAAGACGACATGATGACAAAGCACAGCTGGAGATAGGAAGTTGCTTTGCTCACAGGGAAGACCTCTCAGAGGGAGTGACACTCCAGTTAGGATGTGAATAATGAGAAGGACAAGATCTGGGGTGTTACCGAGTAGAAGAGCAAAGGCCCTAAAACAGTATTTCTCTGTGGTGGTCTGATAAGAGCCAGTCCCATTGGAGCAGTGTGAATGAGGAGGGGAGAGAGCAGGGAAGGGAAGTTAGGTCCCAGGGCAGATCCTTTAAGGCCTTGTGGACAACGGGAAGGAGGCTGTAGGGAGAGACTGTTTTTTTGCAAGGGGAGTGATATAAGCTGATTTATGTTCCAGAAAAAAAATCACTCTGGCCGTTTTGTAGAGGATGGATTGTAGCAGGACAAGGGCTTGATGTGGCTGGTCCAAGAAAGAGAAGGTGGTCGCCTGCGCCAGCATTTTCGCAGGGGAGATGTTGAGGACACATTTGGGGGATCACAGTGACAGGGCTCACGTAGGGTGGAAGGGAAAGAGAGGACTGATACCTGCCCGGAGCACCCGGTAGCTGGGGCCGTCCTGACTGAGAGAGGGACATTGGGCCAGAAGCCCCTCCTGGAGGTGAAATCAAGAGCTCATCGTCAGAGCTGTTACAAAAGAAGCCTTCTCAACCCCCAAGGATGACAGGAGGCGGGAGCTGGAGGGAAGCCAGAAGTGCTAAAAGGAAGAGTGAGACGCTGATACCCTCACCTCAGCTGATAACCCTCACCTCAGCTGATAACCCTCACCTCAGCTGATACCCTCACCT